>NW_027632481.1:0-27179 GCF_902686455.1 Sciurus vulgaris | reverse complement strand
AACGGCATGGTATTGGTACCAAAATAGAAAGGTAGATCAATGGTACAGAATAGAGGACACGGACACAAACCCAAATAAATACAATTTTCTCATACTAGACAAAAGTGCAAAAATATGCAATGGAGAAAAGATAGCCTCTTCAACAAATGGTGCTGGGAGAATTGGAAATCCATATGCAACAGAATGAAACTAAACCCATATCTCTCACCATGCACGAAACTAAACTCAAAATGGATTAAGAAACTCGGAATCAGATGAGAGACACTGCAGATTATAGAAGAAAAAGTAGGTCCAAATCTTCACCTTGTTGGTCTAGGATCAGACTTCCTTAACAGGACTCCCATAGCACAAGAAATAAAAGCTAGAATCAACCACTGGGATAGATTCAAACTAAAAAGCTTTCTCTCAGCAAAGGAAACTATCAGCAATGCGAAGAAAGAGCCTAAAGAATGGGAGAATATCTTTGCCAATCATACTTCAGATAGAGCACTAATCTCCAGAATCTATAAAGAACTCAAAAAACTTTACTCCAAGAATACAAATAATCCAGTCGACAAATGGGCTAAGGAAATGAATAGACACTTCACAGAATAAGATCTACAAGCAATCAACAAACATATGGAAAAATGTTCAACATCTCTAGTAATAAGAGAAATGCAAATCAAAACCACCCTAAGATTCCATCTCACCCCAATTAGAATGGCGATTATCAAGAATACAAGCAACAACAGGTGTTGACGAGGATGTGGGGAGAAAGGTACACTCATACATTGCTGGTGGGGCTGCAAATTAGTGCAGCCACTCTGGAAAGCACTGTGGAGATTCCTTAGAAAACTTGGAATGGACCCGCCATTTGACCCAGCTATCACACTCCTTGGCCTATACCCAAAGGACTTAAAATCAGCGTACTACAGAGACACAGCCACGTCAATGTTCATAGCTGCTCAATTCACAATAGCCAGACTGTGGAACCAACCTAGATGCCCTTCAATTGATGAGTGGATAAAGAAACTGTGGTATATATATACAATGGAATATTACTCAGCCATATAGAATGATAAAATTATGGCATTTGCAGGCAAATGGATGAAATTGGAGAATATCATGCTAAGTGAGATAAGCCAATCTCAAAAAGCCAAAGGACGAAAGATATCGCTAATAAGTGGAGGATGACACATAATGGGGGGAGGGAAGGGTTAGTGTTAGGGTTAGAGTTAGGGTTAGGGAGGGGGGCAAGTATGGAGGAAGGAAGTACTGTATAGAGGGTAAAGAGAGGTGGGAGTGGTGGGGGGAAGGGAAAAAATAACAGAATGAATCAAACAACATTACTCTATGTAAATTTATGATTACACAAATGGTATGCCTTTATGCCATGTACAAACAGAGAAACAACATGTATCCCATTTGTTTACAATAAAAAAAAGAAAAAAAAAACAAAAAAACAAAAAAAAAGCAAATGGACAGATAGTTTTACAATGTCCTTCTTTTGACACAGGTAAACTAGCTCAGGGGGACAAACTTAATCAGTCAATGAGACTTTCATTTCAGCCAGACTGCATCAGAATTTTTGAGAGGTCAAAGAAAGCAGTACTGGAGAAGCAGCTCTTTCCAGACATGATTGGCACTGACATGTGACTTCCAAGCAGTGTGGGAAACTTCAGGGGGCAAAAATTTTAAAATAATTATTTCAAATTTCCTGGGGAAAAAAATGGGGTTCCTTACATTCCCAAGCAGACCACAGTAGTTTGGTTCTCTCATCACCACTGTAATGGATCAATTGTCAATCATTTTATAGAATGATTTACAGATGACAATTGAAGGATTACTTCTAGCAAAGAAGAATAAAGCACATGTAATGTACTTAATTTTTCTATGACAGGCTACTAGAAAAAAGTACATAATTTAGATGCTACTAAAGCATATTCAAATACTCTTTTTTAAAGGTTCTAGGCTATCTAGGAAAGCTGATCTGCTTTAATATTGACAAAAAAATTTGTCAGACTCTTTATAAATCCATAATTTCTAATACTATATTTTGGAATTGGTCATCAGTTTTCCAGAGCACTACAAAGATGTTTCTCAGTATACTAAAAATGAGGATTGTTATCTTAAAACATTTAGACGAAATGTCTCCTTTAGAGTTGAAAATGTATTTTTAAAATATTTTTATTTGTTCTACTTAGTTACACATGATAGCAGAATGCATTTGATTTGTTTCATTGTGCACAAAGTTTGTTTTTTGTTATAGTTGTCAGTGCATATTTATTTGTTTATATGTGGTACTGAAAATTGAACCCAGTGCCCCACTCATGCTATACAAGCTCTCTACAACTGAGCTCTAAACCCTGCTCCTGAAAAAGTATTTTCATTGATAAATAATATCAAATTTATTAGAAAGATGATTCATAAGAAAAAAAAACAGTGTAGAGATAATTTCTGTATTGCTAGCAACTAAGATGATAAATAGCAAGATAAAAAAGTGAACATTTTAGTGACAAGTGTCAGTTCTGAAGCAAATCTATCATCTGTGCTCCCAACTGAACAAGCTGAAGTAAAGGCCTCCTGTTAATACTTGACTACACCTAGATGTTTTATTGCCTAGGATCGTACATGTCAAAATGATATACTATAGTATATCTGTCTTGTAGCTTAATTCCTATTTAGTCCAGAATAAGTTTAAATATTAAACTTCAGCACTAAATATCAAACTATAAAGACTGACACCTGTTAGAAGTACAATAAATATCTGTAGAACTAGTAAATATACTTTTGCACTGTAGACTATTTCAGTCAATTATTTTTATATGTGCTTTCTTGCTTATCAAGTGTTGTCATTTCAATTGATATCTAAGGGCTACAAATGAGTAGGGAGTTAAAGTTCTGATTACATAATGGTCAAAGATAATAAGCAGCAACACCTAGTTTTAAGCCATGACTAAAATTTATCAGTACTAAATTGCCCAACTTCTTACTTTGGAAGGGGTTAGGGGCTGTCTTAATTACTGGTTCAATTTATTCAGTGGTTTTTGGTATATTCAAGGTTCTTTTTCTTTTCTGGTGCTTTAAAATTTTAATTTTTTCTAAAATGTTATCTATGTCAACTGTGTTTTCAAATTCTTCACCTATAATTTATACTCTTTTTTATGCTCTTAACCACTATTCCCTTTGACTTGGAGTGAACAATGGATGAGAGCAGGCCTTATATTTTTTGTTGGGGACTGTGCCATGTGGACTATGCCAAGATGATGCCAGGCAGTCAGCCAGAAATTGTTTTGGTCACATAGGCAGTGAGGAGGTTAATTAACATAAGCACAATTGGGTGATTTGTCATTGGCCGTATTCAATTAAGTCCATGCATAAAATGCATGCACATGTGTTCTTGAATGCTCCTGATCTTGCCTGCTCATTTTGACCTTTACCATGTTTGGGCAGTTGGCTCCTAGCCTGATCTCAACTGGAATGGCCCCGCCCTCCGCCTCCTGTAGGGAATATAAGCGGGCAGTAGGTAGAAGGATAAAAGAAGCAGCTAGCAGAAAGAAGCAGCTAGCAGAGAAAAGCAGCAGCTAACAGAGAGAAGACACAGCTAGAAGAGAGAAGCAGCAGCTAGCAGAGAGAAGAAGCAGCTCAGATCGTAGTACACGGGACACACAACTAAGAAGCATTTCAGATAGCACCTAGTTCACAGGATGCGGGACCTACCTCTGAGAAGAAGCAGCAGAACTCTAAGAAGAAATAGATCTCTGATAAGCATAGCAAGCCTCTCTTTGTCTAAAACTTCCTCTAAAAGCAGTCTTTCTTCCTCTCAAAGAAGCCTCTCTTCCTCTAAAAAAGCAAGCAAGGAAGGAAGCAGCACAGAAATAGAAGTAGTTTATTTCCAGTCTGCCTCTGATAAATGCCTGCACAATTGTTACTGCAGGCAGTAACAAATATCCATGGGATTGTTGCCGCGGACGGTGGCAAATGGTGGCCCATATGGGGAGAAGGAAATCATATGGAGAGAGGGAAATCGGCAACAATTGTACAGGGAGAAAGGAAATCATACAGGAAAAAAGGAAATCAGAACGGTGGGGAAAGTAAACTTAGGAGCTTCACAGGAACAGGGCAAGGGAAAATTCAAAGTCCTCCTCCGGGAATATGTATGGCAGGGAAAGTAGGAACCTCGCAGGAGTTTCTGGCCAGAGCAGTTTAAGGGCGAGGGATAGTAGGAAAGTTCACAAAGGACACGACAGTGACATGCAAAAATGCGTGTATTTTGTGTTGCTTGTGTGTTTGTCAAATTCAAGTTAACAGAAGGCTGTCCTGAGAGACAGCAAAAGGACGTCCTATAGTAAATGAATGTGTTTCTCTGGAATGTATTTTTGTATTGTTTGTGTGTTTGTACTACTGTTAGTGTGGCCTTTGTACAGTAAAAGATGGGTTCAGAAATATCACGAAATCAGTCTGAAAGGATAATTCAAAAAGGAGGCATAAAAAATATATTACAAGGAGAAGTGATAGAAGAGATTAAAGAGGAATTTAACTGGGGTAGCCAAAAACAGGAAAGTTCTGGGGAGGAAGGAAACACTGGGGAGGAATTAAAAAATAAGGAAAACACTGCACAATCATATGTTCAAACTCTAGCAGAAATAATCCCAGGATTTATAGAGAAAAAGCTACTCAATGTGCCACAAGGGGATTTTCATAAACAGGATCTAATAGCAACAGAAAAGAACTGTTAAAGAGAACAAAGTGAGGAATAATTGTGTGGTAGTGACTTAGAAAACAATTACTCAGAAAGTTTAAGAACAAGTGAAAAATGTAGGAGAAAGCTAAATCTGATATGAAGATCCCCAAAATTCATGGAATCTGCCCATAAAAGCTTTAATGAGGCAGTTATGACTGAATGGAAACATCTATGCAAAACAGTTTATCTGGAGGACAATATCTGAATTGGAGAGCTCAGTGGCAGGAAATAGCTGTTGAAACTGCTTCCTGAAATGCAGTAGCAAGGTTTCCTGGTAGGAATGTTGAATAAGAGAAGACCAATACGCTTCAATAGATACTCAAAATCAATATGATCCTGGAGTGTATGCACAGATACATACAGTGTCAAAGATAAAATGTCCTAACAAAAGACAAGAGGTAACTACAGTAAAATCTGTTACACCTTGTGACCCAGGTCTTTGCCCAAAGTGCAGAAAAGGAAAACATTGGTCTAACGAGTGCAAATTAGTTATTGATGTTGAGGGAAAGATGTTACCAAATCATTTAAGAAATGGGCAAAGGGCTCTTCGACTCAGGGCTCACAAATGTATGGAGCCTTAGAGGGGAATGGTGTTAGACCACGAATTAAGATGGTTCTTTGACACAATCCTTTCCTATGGCCCTGAATGTTTCTTCTAATGATACTGCTGCAGTAGTTACTCATCATGATACTATTATTCAGATTACATCTCAAAAATCTGCTCAGTTGGTGGAAATGGAAGCAGCTGTCATAGCCCTTGTAGAGTTTAAAGAGTAACAAATCTTTTTGCTGATAGTGATTACATCACTCAGGCGATTCCCAAATTAGAATTGGCTGGACCCATAGTCCCTCATAAACTGATTTAGCCACTCACATGGATTTCAACTTTTTCTCAGTAAAGAAAGCTGCTTATTTTCATCCTGTGTAACTCACTTTCTAATCCCTCATGTTGGTGCCTCACCTTTAAGGAGGGTCTATAAGTAAAGGGAAGTGCCCTGATCAAAAGGTTAATGGAGTTAGTACTGAAATATGTAGAGAGGGTGAAATGATTAATTTTTCATATACTCCTGTGTGCCTAGCTCTTCCTTTTCTTTTTGTGACTTTTAATGAGAACTTCTCTAGACATTTATTTTCACAGATCATACAACAATGGACAGATAAATTCAACGAGCTAGTAAAAAGGCTTTGACAACAAATCCTTACCATGAACGCCACTAAGGTGGAAGTCAAACCAGGAGAACGTATCATGGGAGCATTAGATAAACTAACACAATTCGGCACAAAATTTGGGGGACTCTTAAGTCCCACACAAATAATCTTGGGTATGCTTGCGTTAATTCTATTCTACATTTACAAACGCCTCAAAGCCATTCAACTGGCTTATAATTTGATCATAAAACAGGCCATGGCCACACTTGGAGCAGGACAATCTCCCAGTATATGGCTTAGTATGCTGGATCAGTAGTCAAAGATGGGTAACCATGGGAAAACACTGTACCAACCTAAGACAGAAGGGCCAACCCTGCCTTGGAATCCTTTGATGATGGGTAAGGACAGGATGTTGATTCCCGAGACCTAAGACAGACATGATCCCTGCCAGTTTCCTTTCCATTTCATATAGGATTCATTGAGTATAAAAAATGCTAGAGAAAAGGATTGGTCCTGAGACACATTCCCTAAGCCACCAGAATTATGCATAAGAATCACTTGGGAAATTATCTTCCAGCTCTAAAAGACCAAAGTATTTTATAATGGAAGTTTATGGAGAAGAACATATATTGCTCATATTGAACCTATGTTGGCTCCAGATGAGAACAGAAAGACAATGCAAAGTTAGGAAATTTTGAGAATAGGACAAGTTTGGGAATGTAAGAAGAGCTGCTGCTCCTTGACTGGCATGCTTCTGGGACTTTGAAAGGAGGTTTGAAATGTAAACTTAGAAGTTAGTAGCAGGTCTTTTTGCTCTGAATTTTTTGTTCTTTTGGAACTGTTAGTTGAATTGCTTTCTTAACATCTCCTCTCTTCCATTCTCTGGCTCATAACGAAATTAAGGCATCTCATTGTTTTATCAGTGGAAATTGTAATTTTGTGCTTCTAATGTAGAAACTAGATATTCAAAAGTATGAATCAATAAAACAGGAAAAACCTTTCACTTTCCAAATTTACCTTGGGGCAGAAGAAGTTTTAGTGTGAATTATGGATGCATTGAAGCTGAGATGCCCTTTGCAAGTGTAGACAAAGAAGTTCAGAAGAAAATATGGCATTCAATATATATTTAAGTTCATTTCCTAAATTGAATACATAAATGATTGAATAAAGAAGGCATTTAATGAGTTTATTTCTTACCAAGAGAAGCAGAACACACTCACTGGTGAATATTAGAAATTGCACAGATAACTAAGTTACTTGTCATAGGTCATCTGGAAACATCAATGAAACATTTAAAATAAAATAATTATATATCACCAATAAAATTGTGGAAAAATAAAATAAATTGGAAAGGATGAGCAAGATTTTATGAAATTATACTGAGGCCAGATTTTCTTTAAAATTGCAACACTTTCTCTGAATGTCTGATACACTAGATTCACTGGGATTTTATTCATACACATGACTATGTGAATTTCATAATCTTATGAGTGGATTTTTATGTATGTTACTCCAGTCTTGTATTTAGAACATACCGTGGAAATATGAGATAAGTGGGATTTGTAAGGAGAAAAATAGTTACTTTTATTATGTCATCATGAATAAATTCATAAGAAAAATGTAATTAAAATATAATGACATATATTACATATAAAAAGTGCATTTATGGATTATATGCCTATCAGAATATTTCTTTTTTTATATCTTTATTTATTTATTCTTATGTGGTGCTGAGGATTGAAGCCAGTGCCTAACACATGCAAGGCAAGTGCTCTTCCACTGAGTCGTAGCCTCAGACCCAAGAATAATTTCTTTAAATTAGCATTCACTAATGTTATCCATTATTCAGTAGTATTTCTTACAAGTTGTATCTCATTTTAATTCATCTTTTCCTATTCTATTTGCTATGAGCAATTAAATATAATATTTTGAGAATAATGATATCATATTGGAATATATATTTTTTCAATTCAAATAAAATCTCCAATATTTTAATCAATTTTGTCCTTCCATAATTTAATTTACTGAAAATAGGGCATACTAGTAGTATATATCAGCAATTTATGATCTTTCAATAGAGGAAAATTTATGTTTTGATTTTGAAAATTGTTTTCAAGGATAAGGGCATCTTATGTACAGAGACATTAAGGTATTTATTCTATAGTACATTTCTTGGGCATGCAATTATTTTGAATATTTCCTTATGGTGCATTTTTTTTTTTATAGTTCAAATTCAGACTTAAATTATTCACTTAAAAAGGCAACACACACAAGACTAGGCAATCAGAAAACAGTAAAAGATCTCATAAAAATAGTTGAATATAACCATGAGCAAGGAAATCTTGAGGAAAATTCACAACTCACAGATCATTGGTAGTTAAGAAAACTTGAGATTTGAAGGCATTGTACAAATTGAATTCAGTGTCCACTGAGTAGATAACAAACTCAAACTCTGAGCAATGCAAATTAATTTCATACCTAGTGAGGACAAGAGGCACAGGAGAATTCCTGTATTCAAGTACAGGGCTATCTCTTTTACTAGTCGTCAACATCTCTTACTAACAAACTTAAAATGCCAATGAAGGTCACACTTGAAAAGCCAGGTGGCATCTTTGAGAACAGGAACAATGGTTTCCTTTTTTAAGGAAAGTTTGAAACCATCTCTTCCAAGCCATAGCCACCCTGGGTTCCTGATGGCATTAGTAATCTCTAGGTATTGACACCAATTTGCTAACTTGACAATATGGAACAATTTATTCATGATTACAGACTTTTGGAAGCACATACAGACACTTTTTGAAAGATTTGTTTGTATACTATGACCAGTTTCTATTAATATTGTGTGTTAAAAAATATATTCCTGTGATAATGGAGAATTATAATAATACCTAAATACTCAATGAAATAATCATACTGTATCAGTACCATTTAATAAAGAAAAGTTCTCTCCATAATTTCTTTTTAGGTATTAGGGATTCAGTTCAGGGAGACTTTACCCCTTAGTCATGTCTGCAATCCTTTAAAAATTTTTCTCTTTGATTTTGAGATGGTGACTTGCTGACTTGCCAGGGCTGGCTTCGAACTTGCAATGCTCCTGTTTCAGCCTCTTAAGTTGTTGGGATTGCAGGTCTCCATCATTTTTCATGAGATTATGACACATAAAGGAAGGTAGCAGCCAAGGCCTGTGGCCTCAGGATCAGCACATGCTCTCATAATAACCTGCCATATTTAAATACTAAATAAAAGAGAAAAATACTTAAGAATGCTGCAAGTGGCTGCCTCCCAGGATTTTTTTTTATGTGTTTGATAATTCAATTGTACAATGTAAATAGCTGGCAGCAGCAGTGTTGTGTGCTAAATATCTCATTACAAAATGCTAGAAAACTAGAGAAGTACTGACAATTAAGGATTGGTAAACACAAGTGGCCAAAATTGCAGTTTACAAAAGGATGATAATTGCTCAGAAGATAGAATTGATTCATATAATTGAATTTGGTCATTTTACTTTTATCATGTATTTGCATTACCTCAAATGGATGAATGAAGTTGCATTATTTTTTTTCCTTCAGTTTTTACCTTTACGTGTCTAAGTTTTCTCAAGAATGCTAATGTCTTTACCTCTGTGTTGATCCACCCTTTAATCCCTAGGACACTGGCATTTGAAATATTCTAAGTCCTTGGTGATTCCCTAATTATCAAATCCAGAGAACTTTTCTTACTCCCCATTTTTCTCTATATCGTTTTTTTATTAAAAATCATAAATTTACATAGGGCAATGTTGTTTGATTCATTCTGTTATTTTTTCCCTTCCCCCCACCCCTCCCTCCCCTCTTTTCCCTCTATACTATCCTTCCTTCCTCCATTCTTACCACCCTCCTTATCCCTAACCCTAAACCTAACACTCACCCCAACGCTAAACCCAATTACCCCATTATAAATCCTCATCCACTTATCAGCGAGATCATTCGTCCTTTTGATTTTTGAGATTGGCTTATCTCACTTAGCATGATATTCTCCAATTTCAACCATTTGCCTACAAATGCCATAATTTTATCATTCTTCATGACAGAGTAATGTTTCATTATATATATATGCCACAGTTTCTTTATCCATTCATCAACTGAAGGGCATCAAGGTTGGTTCCACAATCTGGCTATGGTGAATTGAGCAGCTATGAACATTGATGTGGCTGTATCTCTGTAGTATGCTGATTTTAAGTCCTTTGGGTATAGGCCAAGGAGTGGGATAGCTGGGTCAAATGGTGGTTCCATTCCAAGCTTTCTGTGGAATCTCCATACTGCTTTCCACAGTGGCTGCACTAATTTGCAACCCCACCAGCAATGTATCAGTGTACTTTTTTCCCCACATTCTCACCCAACACCTATTGTCGCTTGTGTTCTTGATAATCGCCATTCTAATTGGGGTGCGATAAAATCTTAGGGTAGTTTTGATTTGCATTTCTCTTATTACTAGAGATGTTGAACATTTTTTCATATATCTGTTGATTGCTTGTACATCTTATTCTGTGAAGTGTCTGTTCATTTCCTTAGCACATTTGTTGATTGAATTATTTGTATTCCTGGTGTAGAGTTTTTCGAGTTCTTTATAGATTCTGGAAATTAGCGCTCTATCTGAAGTATGAGTGGTAAAGTCATTCTCCCACTCTGTAGGCTCTCTCTTCACATTACTGACAGTTTCCTTAGCTGAGAGAAAGCTTTTTAGTTTGAATCTATCCCAGTGGTTGATTCTTGCTTTTATTTCTTGGGCTATGGGAGTCCTGTTAAGGAAGTCTGATCCTAAGCCAACAAGTTGAAGGTTTGGACCTACTTTTTCTTCTATAATCTGCAGGGTCTCTGGTCTGATTCCGAGGTTCTTGATCCACTTTGAGTTGAGTTTTGTGCATGGTGAGAGATAGAGGTTTAATTTCATTCTGTTGCATACGGTTTTCCAGTTTTCCCAGCACCATTTGTTGAAGAGGCTATCTTTTCTCCATTGCATATTTTTGGACACTTTGTCTAGTATGAGAAAATTTTATTTATTTATTTGGGTTTGTGTCCATGTCCTCTATTCTGTACCATTGATCTACCTGTCTATTTTGGTACCAATACCATGCTGTTTTTGTTACTATTTCTTTGTAATAGCGTTGAAGATCTGGTATTGCAATACCCCCGGCTTCGCTCTTTCTACTGAGGATTGCTTAAGATATTCTGGGTTTCTTATCCTTCCAGATGAATTTCATAATGGCTTGCTCTATTTCTTTAAGGTACATCATTGGGACTTTAATTGGTATTGCATTGAATCTGTAGCACTTTTGGTAGTATGGCCATTTTGACAATATTACTTCTGCCTATCCAAGAACATGGGAGATCTTTCCATCTTCTAATGTTTTCTTTAATTTCTTTCTTTAGTGTTCTGTAGTTCTCATTGTAGAGGTCTTTCACCTGTTTTGTGAGATTGATTCCCAAGTATTTTTTTTTTTTGATGCTATTGTGAATGGGGTAGTTTTCCTAATGTCTCTTTCTGAAGATTCATCACTTATGTATAAAAATGCATTGGATTTATGAGCATTGATCTTGTAACCCGCTACTTTACTCAATTCACTTATGAGTTCTAAGAGTTTTATGGTGGAATTTCCAGGTTCCTCTAAATATATAATCACATCATCAGCAAACAGGGATAGTTTGAGTTCTTTTCCAATTCGTATCCCTTTAGTTTCTTTGGATTGTCTAATTGCTCTGGCTAGAGTCTCAAGAAGGATGTTGAATACAAGTGGTGAAAGAAGGCATCCCTGCCTTGTTCCAGTTTTTAGGGGGAATGCTTTCAGTTTTTCACCATTTAGAATGATATTGGGTATGGCCTTAGCGTAGATGGCCTTTACAATGTTAAGGAATGTTCCCACTACCCCGATTTTTTCTAGTGTTTTGAGCATGAAGGGATGCTGTATTTTATCAAATGCTTTTTCTGCATCTATTGAAATAATCATGTAATTCTTAATTTTAGTCTGTTGATATGGTGAATGACATTTATTGATTCCCAAATGTTGAACCAACCTTGCATCCCTGGGACAAAACCTACTTGATCGTGGTGCACTATTTTTTAAATATATTTTTGTATGCGATTTGCTAAAATTTTGTTGAGAATTTTTGTGTCAATGTTCATTAAGGATATTGGTCTGAAATTTTCTTTCCTCGAGGTGTCTCTGTCTGGTTTAGGTATCAGGGTGATATTGGCTTCATAGAATGAGTTTGAAATCTAACTCTTAATTATCACATAGAAGATTAGAAAGCAATAGGAGTGTATTTCTGATCTTGTTTGAGGGAAAGTAGCTGTTTTGTGCTTTTGAATACTGTCCCATTTTTGTTACTGGGCATTGAACCCAGGGCACTTGAGAGCTACATCACTTGTTTATTATTATTATTGTTATCTTTATTATAATTATTCATAGAAGTAGTAGTGGTAGTATTGAGACAGGGTCTCTCTAAGTTGCTTAGGACCCTGCTAAATCTCAGAAGTTGGCCTCAATCTTGTGATTCTTCTGTCTCAGCTTCCAAGGTTGCTGAGATTACAGGCATGTGCACCACCTTGCCAGACTACAGACTATCTTTTTAGACTTTGAAAATCCTTCATTGAACTCTGGGATTGGGAGTGTGCCTCTACTTAGAGCACTGCAGATTTACCAGCCAGGGAAACCTGTTTCTTGTCCTCTTTCTGGCTTGTGGGCCAGGAATCCTGATGCCTATGTGAAAGGGAATGCCAGTGTGGCACTCTCCTGAGAGACTCAGAAGTGTTGGCTCTATATCCAACCTGACAAGAATTACCCCCATATATCCCTCACCTTTGCCAGGGTACTGAATTTTCACCAATCCCACATTCAGGGTAAAATCTGGAAAACCCAGCTCAGAGCTTTTTAATAAGCTGTAACAGAATATTTTAGCAGCATATTCTAAGCTATAAAGGGCTGGTCAGTAATGGAAGATGTGAACAATTAATTTTAAAATGTGTATATGTGCTTTCTGTGTTTATAACTAAGAGTATCCACTATAAGAAACAATTAAAAAAAGGAAAGAAAGAGCCCCTTCCTGGGTTCCCATTTTGCCCACACACAAAATTGTCTTTAATTTAGGAGGGGGAGAAAGTTGAAGAGATATTTGGAATGAACTTGAGTTGCTATGAACTTGAGTTTTCCACTCAATATCAATACCTCTTTTCCTTATAAGTTGCTAAAAATTGCAAGGGCCAAACAAGCTGTTCCAGGTGAGTGTTTGGAAATAAATTTGTAAACATAGAACTTCTAAAGGATGTCCTTTCTCTCAGTCTTGCAGAGGCTTAAGATGGTGGATTCTGCCTCATATTTGATAAACATATTGGTTTACAAATGGTGTTCATAGGGACTGGACTGCACACACTTTTAGAGGTAGACATTTTTATTGAGAAAGATATGGTGTACTTATGTCAGCTGCCCAAAAGTGCAACAATTAGCTCATGAAGTGTTTTGTATATTTTAATTTCACTATGAAAACTGGACATTTTTAGGAAAATATAAAACTTAAGAAAATACATAATAAACCAGTTACACAATGAACTGATTTACTTGAAATAAATTCAAAAGTAAAAATAGCAACAGATTTTCCCTGGTAGAATACAAAAGTCACCCGAATACTTTTAAATTATAATAAAGTTCTTATTCTGTGATTAAAAGAAAAAAGAAAAGAAAAGACATCCAGGGCATCGGGTTAAAAAAACAATGAAGACTTAGTTGCTTTATCTTGCAGAACCTTCTGTATTAGGAGAGTATTATTATTCACTTATATGCTAGAATCTTGCAGTAGAATCACTTCTATCATGTAGATATTGGTAAATTTTTTCTTTCATCCCAAAAGACTGCTCCTCACCCACCCGTGTTTTTATTGTTTAGGTATCTGAGTTTAGGCAGGACAAATCCTAGGTACAGAAATGAAGCAGGTGTAGACACAGTGCAAACTCCCCCTGCCTGATTCTAGTCTTGTCTCATCCACCCTGCATCCCATATCCCCAGTGTGTTTCATTTCAAGTTAGTTGAAGTTCTTTGGCTTTCACAAAATTTAGTACTTAGCATTTTGCCTGATGATCTGGCAAACTTCAGTAGACTGTAGGCCCTCAAGACTGCAACTACATTCTGTTCCCCATGGTGTCTCCAGCTCTAGCTTGTTGGCTGGAGTGCAAATGATACCAGCAATTGCCAATGACTCTCTAAATCATAAGATGCCAAAGAATTTATAAAGAGATATCAAAAAATGTAAGTGTTAAAAAAAGATCAATCTGTTTACCTTTTGAATTGGTCATTTTGTTTGTCAAAATTATATATGCCAAGTACCATTTCTGTGCCAGAAGCCTGGTGTATATGATGAGGTTTAGGGTCTCACAGGAAGAATGGTAAACTAAAGTGATTCTAATTGCTATCTTGCTTCTTTTGCTTACTACTGGAGATAGGGTATCATAATGTGACTACGTCCTGGGAGCAATTGCTTGAGAGTTTCCTTAACATGACTCCCAAAGCACAAGAAATCAAAGCAAGAATCAACAAATGGGATGGACTCAAACTAAAAAGCTTGTTCTCAGCAAATGATACAATCACTAATGTGGAAAAAGAGCCTACAGAGCACTAATCACCAAAATTTAAAAAGAACTTACAAAACTTTACACCAATCAATAAAGGGGCCAAGGAACTGGACAGACTCTTTACAGAAGAAGAGAAACAGGTGACTAATAAATACATGAAAAGTGTTCAAAATCTCTAGTAATTAGAGAAGTGCAAATTAAAACATCTGTAAGATTTCATCTTACTCCAATAAGAATTACTGTTTTCAAGAACACAACAATAATAGATTTTGGCATGGATATGGGGAAAAAAGTACAGTCATACATTGCTGGTGGAGTTGCAAATTATTACAGCCCCTCTGGAAAGCAGTATAGAGAGTCTTCAGAAAACTTGGAATGGACCCACCTTTTGACCCAGCTATCCTACACCTTGGTTTATACCCAAAGGAGTTCACATTAGCATACTACAGTAATGCAGCCACATCAAGGTTTATAGGAGCTTAATTCACGATAGTTAGATTATAGAACCAACCTATATGCCATTCAACGGATGACTGGTTAAAGAAAACATGGAATATTATTCAGCCATAAAGAATAATATTATGACATTTGCAGATAAATGGATGGAAATGGAGAAAATCATTCTAAGTGAAACAAGCCTATCCCAGTAAACCAAAGGCTGAATGTTTCCTCTGAAAGTGGAGGATGATACATAGTAGTGGTGGGAGGTGAGAAAAGAATGGAGGAACATTAGATTACATAAAGGGAAATGAGAGGGTTGAGGGAGCAGTGGTATGAAAGGTGGTAGAATGAGTCAGACTTCATTACACTATGTACATGTATGATTATATGAATGGTATGAATATGCATCATGTATAATCATAGAAATAAAAATTTGTGCAGCATTTCTGTACAATGATTAAAATGCAGTCTATAAAGATAAAAATAAATTAAAAAATAATGAAGACTTAGTTGCTCTATCTTGCCAAACTCTCTATATTAGGACAGCATTATTTATTATTCACTTACATGCTAGAATATTGCAGTAGTATCTCTTTGTATCATATGGATATTGGTAATTTTTTTATTTGATGCCAAAACATTGTTGCTCATCAACCCACATTATTATTGTTTGAATATGTGAGTATAGGCAGGAAAGATACTAGGAACAGGAATGAAGAAGGGTTAGACAGTGCAAACTCCACCTACTGAAATCTAGAGTTGTTTCATCCACCCTGCATCTGGTGTCCCCAATGTGGTTCATTTCAAACAGGTTCCAGTTCTTTGGCTCCCATACCATTTAGCACTTAGTATTTTGCCTACTGATCTGGCAAACTTCAGTGGACTGTGGGGCCTCAAGACTGGAACTGTATCATATTACCAAAAGTGTCTCCCAGCATCTAGCTTGTTGACTGCAGTACAGATGCTGTCAGTAATTATCAATGACTATCTAAATGAAAAGATACCAAAGAATTCATAAAGAGATGTTAACAAAAGGTAAGAGTTTAAAAAATCAGTTCTGTTTACCTTTTGAGTTGGTCAGTTTTCTTGTCAAAATTATACATGCCAAGTACCATCTCTTTGCCAGAAGTATGATGTAAACAATTAGGGTTTTATTGGAAAATGGTCAGCTAAAGAGATTCTAATTGCTATTTCACTTCTCTGGCTTACTATTGGATTTGGGATAGGCTATCATGATGTGACTATGTCCCAGGAGAAATCATGTTTCTTTCTTTCCCTTGGCTCTTATTCCTATCACATAAAATCAAGCTTTAGTCTCACACAGCAAGACATTGATTTTTAACCACTTTAATTTAGGCAAAGAAGCAAAAACTACTAATTTTAAGTAAAATTAGCAATGAGCAAATCTAGTTCTTTAAAAAAGCTTTAGCCTGGGCATCATAATCTTTCATGAAAATTATACATACCAAGTACATTCTCTGTTTAGAAGGACAATTTACACAATGATATTTAGGGTCTTATTGGAAAATGGTGATAAAAGGCCTTATTTTCTGAAAGGCTCAAGGTTAGAACAGAAAAACTCTGGGAATAAGAAGAGCAGAAAGGACTTATGTGGCCACTGTGAGCTCCTGGACCCAGAGCTTCTGTGGAATTCAGCAAGTATTTGTAAACAATGAATGGACTCTCCTTTCCCACCTTAATGGAAATTCTGCCCATGATTGAAATATGGCTTGGTGACATCCTATAAAAGGTTTGGGGAATGACTGAAATTATGCTAAATTTCTCATCCAGTAATCCCAAAAATAAGTATTATTCATGTCCATGACTGTTTTACACATTGTCAGGATCTCCAGGAGTTGGGATATATGTACCCAGGGGTTCTGAAAATTAGGATCCAATCACCTGGATTTTGTACTAAAATGAAGATTGCTGAGTCCTTGGATATTTGATAGGGTCTGCATAAACATTTTATTCAAGAGCCTAATAATGTCCTTTGTTCAGGGATGATACTTTGTTAACCAATGGTTCCTAGTTAACATTTAGGAATCTGCAAAATACATTGCACTGTGTGTGGTAGGGGTGATATTGGTGTTTGGCCCAGGAGTGATCTACCACTGAGATGCATCCTCGGGCCTTTTTATTTTGAGACAGTGTCTTGTTGCATTGCTGAGGCTGGCCTTGAACTTGTGATCCTCTTGTCCTAGTCCTGATTTACTAGGATTTTAGTACTGTTTCACTGTACCTGGCTTTATTACTGCATTGAAAGACTGTTTGCTTGAGAGTTTTGATTGTAGTTTTACCAAATCATACTGGATTTTCTCTTGGTGACATTCAAAGGCAGTTATGCCCCCCAGTATGGATGGCTGATGAGTTATATGAACTTGGGCCCAATTTTTTTGGTTGGATTGTGAAACTATGGGAAAACAACTTTGCACCTTTTTTTAAATATTATTATTCTTCCAGTGAAAAGGATAGCTGAGCAGAGAATTTTTAAATTAATAAACAAAAAATATAATATGAGGAAGATTTTCCAAAGTGAGACATTGTAATCGATGGATTTTCATTATTCAGATTATGATTATGTCCCCACTAAACTTATAAAAGTAAACTCCTTTCAAAATAACAAACCTCTTTCACATATGCTTCTAATGTACTCATAAATGAAACAAAATAGACTTGGTCTACAAAAAATTTTAAGTGATGCTGGTAGGTTTCCTGTTGCGATCTTTGTAAAGGTAGGCTGGAAACCTGAGTGTGACAGCTGACAGAGATGAGGAATTTATGCACATGACCATTTATGTACATTAATTGTTCATTCATCTACAATCATTATAGCAGGCTATAGCAGATATTAAAGAATTCCAAATAAGGAGAAAAGGCATTGGAAGAGGTAGGCTTTTGAACTGAGAAATATTTTATAAAGAGTTAGATGCACAGATAAAGACACTGTGCTAAGTGTTGAATGTCAAGGATCCAGATTTACAAATAAATGAAATGTCTTTTTCCATTGTATAATTTGGTATTTTGAGCTTATATGTTTGTTCCATTCCAACTTTTTAAATAGATTTTTATCAAATTTGAAATGCACAGAGTAGGTACAGATACATGTTGAAAGCAGTGGAACTCAATTAAATTTGCATTTGAGATTGTGTCCTGTAATATTTAGTTTGACAGATATAAGCTAGCATATATCTGCAATGCTGTGCAGCAGTGACTGTGAGAGATATACAATATGTGAATTAGCAGGAGAGTTAACAAAGTGTGCAGGGATTGAGTGGTTCTTTACATCCAGGGATTGGACAGATTCTGAGGAAGAAGTGCTGCCTGAGCTGGACTGGGAGAAGGAACAGGATTTGATAGAGAGAAAAGCATATTTTAGAACTTAATAGATCTACCTACTTTGGAAAGGAAAACATATTCAGGAAGAGACCTGGTGATAGATGAATTCCGAAAAGGAGGTGTGGGCCTTGAAGAGTTCCACCTTAAAATGTTGTTATACCTTCAAGAGTGATATCCATGTGAAGGAAGAACTCAATAGAAAGTGGAAGGAACAGGAAGATAGGAGAAAATTATTACACTACTTCAAATACTGAAAAGAGAGTGGACATAGGAATCAATTTTGAAGACATTTCAGAGGCAAGATTGAGAAGAACTTGAGTTTAGCTTGAGGAATAAGCAAGCAGTGAAAATGAGGAAGAGGCAAACTGACTGACTATGAGACTGGCAATATTTTATTAACAATAGCTAATGTGAATTGAAGGCTTCCTGTATGCCAGTCTGGACCACACACCATGATATTTCATTTAATGTAACCAGTACTACTATTTTAAAGTTGAGGTACCTAAGGCACAGAGATATTGTCCAGTTTACCCAAGATCACACACTAGTAAGTGTCAGAGCCTGAATAAAATTTAGTTTGCAATTTCCACCACTACTATCACTGACTTAGAGCACCAGAGAAGAGTAACTAACTCTCTTGGAAAAGAAGCACTGGCTGGAGACACCGAAAATGGAAAAGGTTGTCAGGTTGAGGTATGGCTATGAAGAAAAGTAGGCCGAGGACAGAAGTCTGGCCTATGCTGCAATGTAAGAAGGACTGTGATCCCCTCCCCTCCCTCCTGTCCCCCACTCCCCCACACAATGCACTGTCCTCAGTCAGGAACTGATCTACTTTTCTATCAAGTGCATTTTCCTATTGGCTTCTTAATGTTGCCCCAGGTTATCTCAGCCAGCCATCTCAAACATCCTTTTGATGCTACAGGGTTGATTTGACAATTCATACTCTGTAGGTTAGATGCTGAAGGACAGGAAATGGAGAGAATAAAGCCCAGAAACAAATGGATTCTGACCTGAAGCACTGGGTTCCAGCTTTGCTTGGGACTTCTGTCAGACACATGTCCCCAACATTAGCTACTTTCTGGACCATCTGTTGGAAGTCTTATAATCAGTATTACTTGTACTTTTATTACTCCCATTTCTATAAAATACTCATTATGTGAAGGAAAAATGGGGGACTATAGAAAAGAGCCCATTAGAAGGACTAAGAAACATGCCAGTAAAGCCAGGCTAATTGAGAACTGTGACAACTGTGACAAAGAGTTAGAGGCAGAAGTCAGTGATCTCTTTAAAACAACAGATAAGACTAATAAAACAAAAGGGGATATATTTTTTATTTTTATTTTTATTGTAAACAAATGTGATACATGTTGTTTCTGTTTGTACATGAAGTCATTTTTTAAAATAATTTATAGATGTTGATGGACCTTTATTTTATTCATTTATTTATATGTGGTGCTGAGAATCAAATCCAGTGCATCACATATACTAGGCAAGTGCTCTACCACTGAGCTACAACCCTAGCCCCAGAAAGGGGATTCTATTGAAAATACCAACAAGATGGACAAAAACCCCAAAAATAATATTAAAAAAACCCTAACAATGAAAATTCAAGGCCTGTGTCCATTGTTTACTCCAAGTCAATGGAAATTGTGGCTAGGAGCATAAATACAAGACTATAAAGTATAGGCGAATAATTTGAAATCACAAGTAAAGTAGATAATGTTTTAGAAAAAAATAAAATTTTAAAGAACCAGAAATGAAAAAGAACCTTGAATATACCAGAAAACACTGAATAAATTGAACCAGTAATTAAGACAGCCCCTAACCCCTTCCAAAGTAAGAAGTTGGACAACTTAGTACAGATAAATTTTAGTCAGAGCTTAGAATTAGGTGTTGCTGCTTATTAGCTGTAACTTTTGTGTAATCAGAACTTTAACTGCCTACTCATTTGTAGCCCCTAGATATCAATTGAAATGACAGCCTTTGATAAGCAAGAAAGCACAGATATAAATAATGTACTGAAATAGTCTGAAAAGTGCAAAAATATATTTACTTGTTCTACAGATATTTATTGTACTTCTAACAAGTGCCAGGCTTTTTAGTTTTATATTTAATGCTGACATTTAATATTTAAACTTACTCTGGACTAAATAGGATTTAAGCTACAAAACAGTACAGAAAATCATTTTGACATATATGATCCTAGGCAATAAAACATCTAGTTGCAAATGGTCAGGTATTAACATGAGGAATTTTCTTCAACTTGTTCAGTTGGGAGCACAGATGATGGATTTTCTTCAGACCTGACACTTGTCCCGGAAATATACCTTTTTATCTTGTTATTTATCATCATAGTTGCTAGCAATGCAGAAATTAACTGTACAATAAGTTTTTCTTATGAGTCATCTTTCTATTAAGTTTGATATTATTTATCAATAAAAATATTTTTCAGGAGCTGAGGTTTAGATCTCAGTTGTATAGGGCTTCTATAGCACGTATGGGGCACTGGGTTCAATTCTCAGCACCACATATAAAAAAAAAGGTCCACTGAAATTTTTTTAAAAATAAACTATTTGTGAAAAATGAACTAAATACATTCTGCTGTCATGTCTAAGTAGAACCAATAAAAATAATTCAAAAATACATTTTCAACTCTACAAGAGATACTTCTTCTAAACACTTCAAGATAAACAATCCTCATTTTTAGTTTAAGAGAAAAGATATGCACTAACATCTTTATAGTGCTCTGGAAAACTGATGACAAAATCCAAAAATATAGAATTAGAAATTACAGAATTATAAACAGTCAATTTTAGTTTTTTTCTTAATATTTAAAGCAGATCAGTATTTCTAGATAGTCTATAACCTTTTAAAAACAGTGCTTGAATATGCTTTAGTAATATATAAATTATGTACTTTTTTTGTAGTAGCCCGTCATATAGAACAATCAAGTATATTTTATGGGCTTTATTCTTCTTTACTCTAGGCAATCTTGTAATTGTCATCAATCATTCTATACAATGAATTAGCAATTGGTGATCACAGGGGTTATGAGAGAACAAACTACTGTGTTCTGTTTGGGAATGTAAAGAACCCCATTTTTCCCAGGGTATTTATAATAATTATTTTAATTTATTTGCCCCCTGCAGTTTCCCACAGTGCTTAACAGTCACATGTCAGTGCCAATTGTGTCCGGACAGAGTTGCTTCTCCAGTACTGCTTTCTTTAAGCTCTCAGAAATTCTGATGAATTCTGGCTGAAATTAAAGTCTCATTAACTGATCAATTTGTCTCCCGGGGTTGTATACCTGTGTCAAAAGAAGGACATTTTGAAACTCTCTGTCCATTTGGTTTGTACTTTTCATAACATGGATAGTACACATTTATGTTGGCATATTAAAAACTGTTTTTATATATTCAAGTATATATAAAACTCCATTTTGTATTAAGTGAACTTCAATGTTTTTGTTTCTATATGTTCTTAGCTCTTAAGCATTGAACACTGTTGACAATGAAGAACTTTTCTTAATGTTTTCAGTGGAAATAATAAGGATGTGAACTTTTTTCTCTTTAATTCTGCATATGCTGAACTGTACTTGTATACACCCTATAACCAGCTGTGCCTTCCTTTGCAGTCAGTTTTATGTAGAAGATTTATATACTTTTAGTCTTAAGAGAAAATATTTGAAAGACAAAAATTAGTATCAAAGAACTCTCTAGTAAATTTCATTATTTTTTCCAATAGGCAAAATATGAAAGCATATTCATATCACTTTTTCCTTTTAGCTTTTGATTGAATAAGAATTGCCTTAGAGTCTCTTTTGAATTAAAATTACTAAATGTATTATCCAAGTAATATTTTTATAAGAATAAAATAACCAATATTTAGACAATAAACATTAATAAATAAAAATGTTATGAAGAGCATTTTTAAACTTTGAAATCACTTAGATATTCATCTTTTCTCCTCCCTAATAAAAATCTGAAATGGGTAGTCAGCAGTCCATAGCATCCAGACTGCTATACTTTCTAGTTGAGCATATTATTTCAAAAGATTAGCCCTATTTCTTCCTATAGAAAAATCACACCCACTTGATATATTTACTGTATCAATAGGTATTGTGTTTCTCTAAATACCTACAACAATACTTAACATTTAAAAATCTAATATTTTGAAAGCTCACTGGTCATGAACACAAACAATAAAGAAATGATTTTGTAACACTTTTGTGAGGATAGTCACAATTTTTGATGGATCAAAAAATGTACTATAATACAAATATCAAACTAGGTAATGAAGTCATTGCTTTTGGAAACTGAGACATGATAAAATGCTTTATATTTTACTAAATTGATAGTAACATTAGAAGAAAACCTGGCAAAAATTCTTCAGGAATCACATCACTGTTGAACTACCAGCAGATACAGCAAAGAGATTCTTTTGTATAGTATAGTTTAGAACAGTGATAAAACATTTTATGTTCTTTAAAAAAAATCATGAGGCACCATTACAGTGGCACCAAACCTATACATGAAGCAGGAATGTTCCAAAGTAGATAAATGAACTAGAAAGTGCCCATTGAAGATAATTACAAAGTAATAGAAACCAACTTGAATTGTGAATAATTAGCAGATCCAAACAGGCATTAAAGGCAGAAATTATGAAAAGACTAAAAAGTGAACATTATGAAAATATATTACTTGAATTTTCAGAAACTAAAATTAGGTTTAGTTAGAAATTTAGATTTTCAATTGGAATCAAGCTTCTCCCTCTTGGGTGGAGACACAGGTTTATAGGGAAAAAAATTCAACAACTCCAGTATGCTGTAACTGCAAAGTAATGGGACTGGCTCCAAAATCTACAAACAGACACTACTGGTACTCCCTCATATGTTAAGTCTTTACTAAAATAAAAGGAGCTGATTGAGGGCAGTTACAATTACTGAAAGTGAAATGTGTGAGCTAGAAGCTTAAATGGGCCTTTGAGTATGCTTCCCTCCACCTCTTTCTTGATCAGGACAGGTTTGCAAAAGGAGCTGAGAGTTGCCTGGGGCCACTGAACTCATTGAAGGTACAATAGTGATGGGTTTTCCAATTTCATTTCTGCAAGGCCTAGCTGTATTTAACTACTGGTCCAAAACTGTTAGGAAAAGAAATATCACTAAAAATTGTAGGGTAAGGGCTTCTGGGGTTATAACTCAGTGTATAACACAGTAGGGAAGTAGAGTACTTCCCTAGCATGTGTGAGGCACTGGGTTAAGCACCACATATAAATAAATAAAAGAGAGATCCATTGACAACTAATTTTTTTAAAAAATACTTTAGAATAAAAGAACACCTACAAAACAAGGATTCTTAGAGAAACTAAAATAAATCAATGGGCAAGAATTTCAACTAAAAATTCAATATATTTTTAAAATTAAATGCTGATTGGAAATATTGAAATGAACAGAAAACTTATCTTGGTATCTTTCTTCCTCAAAATATTTTAATTACACTCTAGATTCACTTACTAGAAATGGGATAATAAATTTTTGTTAGATCAAAATGCTCTATGCATGTACTACTTTATAAATGGAGAATAACTCTCAGAGCACTGCCTCATGTTGTGTGTTTTCTTAAAATAAGCACTTTAATCCAAATAGACTCCAAAGGGCAGCAAACCTCCCACCTTCTTTTAATGTTTGTTTGGTCAGTGTTAAAGTCCTAAGGCTGAAGTTTTTTAGAACTATACAACCCGAACTTCAGTCTCTGTACATGTCTTCTCTGTGATTGCAAATCTTTATTCACTTTCATATATCTATCACTTTTATTGTGATATTATTTTGGGGGAATAAATACTTTGTGATGAGAGATGTTTAGAGGAAGTATGTTGGTTTTCTTCCATTTACTTGGAATAACCCAAACTTTACTTTTTTCACATGGAAACAAGTTTGGAAATGTATCTTGCTATGTACCCTTACTTATGGCACATCAAAAAAAACACTTTAAATACAGATATATAAAGAAGTACATATAATTATTGAGTTTGAGTTTAATAGAGTGGAGTGGGTTTATAAAATGGTCCCTTGATCATTTGAATCTTAAATTCTATCAACTTCTTTGTACTGAGAAAGGAGAAGTGATGCAGAAGAAAAACCCACAAATCATTGTTCTTCCTTTAGGGCACTTTTTTGGTAAAGAAGATTGTGAACTGCCAGGTTTGGTGACAGAGGTTACTAGTCTACCCAATCTCACTTCCAGGCTAACCTATTTCTGGCTTTCATGGGTGAGTTCAAAAACGTCTCCATCTGTGTCTGGCACAGGAAGATGGGTGTGCATGTAGGGGAGGAGAGGCAGGAGAAAATAATAGAAAACTGGAGACCCAGACTGACAGGTTCAGTACCTCTACAGTGCCACAAAATGTTACCGACAACTACTAGTCACACATTTTATAATGTATTCTTGTAGGTAGAGTAGGAAATCTTTCACTTTGTGGAGAAACAAACATTTGAAAATAAATTGTTACAGGTACCTCTACTCAAGAAAGGAACAGATTTGTTTAGTCCAATTTATACATAAAATAGTTTAACTCAAACAGATTTACAAAATTCCCTTTTATGCTTAAATATGCACATGCACACTTCCTTTGTTTACATTATATGAGACTGTAGAACCCTACCCACAGGGTTGACACTGGAGAGCACACCATATTTACTACCCTCTCCCAGATGAGTCAGGTCCCTAAGACTGTCTTTTATTTCACAAGATGACATAAGTTCAGTAAGTGACAGCAAGTATTTATAAGCTACTTATCATGTATAAGTGTTCCAAACTTTTGTCAGAACTTACTTTTTCTGCTCTCTGAATAACATTAGGAGGAAAATACTATCATATGGCATTCTGTGGATGAAGAAATGGAGGCCCAGAGTGGTTACCTAACAGGTTCAAGGACACTGCATTGGCTAGATTTCAAAACCTGCATTGAATATAGATGCCATGATCTTAACCTATATGTACTTCAAAAGAATTTAAACTTATAACCTGCATCTTTGCACAGAACACTACCTGACCTATATAAATCTTAAACACATTTGCTATATCATTATTTTTCTGAGAGAACAGATTATTGGTCCTTATAAATCTGGCCCTACATAAACTTCTCCCATAGTAACTGTTTTTCCAGGTCCTTCCTCCCCAGTGGTGTGTGCTTAGAATATCTTGATTATGGGTTAGTTCTTAAGTTTCTAAAGTTGTGCATTTTGACATGTTAGGAAGAAGTTTATCTTCTAATTCTAACCTATTTTTGACTGCTACATTTGCCTTTGGTTCCATCAGATAGAGGAGACAAGATAATTTAATGAAATTGACAAATTTTACTTAGGACCCAGATTTTTTAATGTAATTGTGTCTTCATTCAATCAGCACATGCTACCATTTCCCTAACACGTATCATGTACTAGGGACAGGTGAGTGAGACATAATACTCTCCTTCATGAGACTTACTATTTAAGTGAGGAAAATAGAATGTGAATAGTGTTACCACAGGATTAAGCATGAGAATGCTAATGGGATGAATGTAGTAAAATGACAGGGCATGTGACCCAGTTTATGATAGAGTAGGGCATGGGTAGGGAAGTCCTTCTGGAAGAAATAATTAAATGGAGACCTGAGGAAAGAGAGTAGCAAAGAGAAGAACAGAAGAAAAGAACAATCAGAGAAAAGGAAAGTTTAAAGAACAGGTGAGAGAAGAAACATAGTAGGAACACAAAAATCAGTATCGTTGGATTTCCCTTCACCCACAGCACAGCCTATAAATCATCACCATATGAGATAGTAATGTAGAATTGGTGTTAACAGAATATAAATTCAAAGGAAATATGGAGCTTCCATATAATGGAAAAGTAATGAAGGAGTGATTGGCTAGGAGTCTTAGAAGATCAAGATGACTGGAGTGGGCCCAAAGTGATCTTTTGATGATTTTCATTGTTTCTAGAAAAATTATGTACAAAAATCATCCAGAGGACTGTGATGTCTACACTTGACATATCATCCATTCATTACCTGACAACCTCAACCGCATACACATGCAGGAAAGAATACATTATGAAAGCTATACAAATGGAGTTAGTGTCAGTACAGCTGGGGAAAATGACTGAAGCTTTTGTGGTTCTTCTAATCAGCACTGTTCCATGAAAGATTCAAGAGTCCCAAGTCTGTCATCACAAGAATTCTATGTTCCAACCTGAGCACAATGTAGCCATCATTTTCTAATTATGCAAGACCATTGACAGATGCCAAACTTTCCTTAGTTCCTACAAAGTGCTATGTTATCATTCAGTCATGAGGCACATATTTATGCTCATCTTTATGAGCTATCCAGGCATCTCAAATGAGGCAGGTTAATGTGCAAGCAGCCATTATTATTCCTACTCCTGTTCCTCCTATTTATCTCTCTGTCTCCCTCTCACAAATATGTATCTGTAACCCAGCCCCTATATATAGTGTCTGAAGTAGTAACATGATTGAAAGTTTTTTCAAGTAAGTTAATTTTTCTTAGAAGCTACCAATGAAAGACTTCCTCAACACTAAATATTAAAAATTCACCCAGGCATGGTGGGGCATGCCTGTAATCCCAGCAGCTGGGGAGGCTGAGGCATGAGGATGGTGAGTTTAAAGCCCGACTCAATGAAGCAAGGCACAAATCATCTCAGTGAGACCCTGTCTTTAAATAAAATAAAAAATTTAAAAGATAAAAAATTGAAGGAACTTTTTATTTACTAACTTAGTAATGGTCTTTCTATCTTAGTCTAATAGAAAATTGATGAGTTCAATGGATTTTCTAGATCACTGATGGAAACTTTTGATTTCAGTTAAGAATCATGATAACTGAGGGAAACTCCTATCTAACTAAACCCAGAATCTAAAGTTAATATCAGAAAAGAAGTTCC
>NW_027632482.1:0-22168 GCF_902686455.1 Sciurus vulgaris | reverse complement strand
CAACAGATACTATAGTCCACACAACCTAAAAATGTTCTAAGAAGCCCCTGGATTAGACAATCAACAGTCAGCCAAGCCCTGACCTGTAGTGTTTTCTGATTTCCTTAGGCAACAGTCCTCTATAGCACACTTCACACTACCAACATGAAACTGAATGTGTAACAATTGGAAGAACATGCAGTAGCACACCATTATGTGGTACTTTGCAATAAATATACCACAGAAGTAACTCTTACTGCATAGATAACTATAGTAAAAATCAGCAGAATAATCAGAAATAATTACTCTTGCATATTCATTATTTTTGTTTCTGAATTTACTTTAATTATAAGTTCATATGATTAAATACTAATAATGGCCATGTTTAGCAGGCAAAATTGCTAAAAATTTGAAAATCATCTCTCAGTGTGAGCTGACTGCAGCACACCATTCCATAGGGTTACACCTAAACAGGTAAAGGTGATACATATTACCCACAGATAAAAACTGCATTAGTTCATATTCCAAAATTTCATGAAAAAATCAGGAAATAATCTGTCATGGCAAGAAAGAATGCAAGCAGTACAAAAATGCTCAGAATCTTCAGTTAATATAATTATGTAATGATAGAACAAAATTGTTCTGTTTAGCTTGGTGTGATGGCACACACCTGTAATGCTGAGGCAGGAGGATGATGAGTTCAAAGCCAGTCTCACCAAAAGTGAGGCACTAAGCAACTGTGTGGGACCCTGTCTCTAAATAAAGTATAAAATAGGACTGGGATTGTGACTCAGTGGTCGATTGACAATGAGTTCAATCCTGGTACTCAAGAAATTTTGAATTGTTATGTTTAAAAACATAACATGTTGCAAAAGTCAAATCAAACATGAATTTTAAAGAAGAAATCACCAGGGTTATGGGTGTGACTCAGTAGTAAAGTGTGTGCCCAGCACATGTGAGGCACTTGTGTTCATTCCTTACCACATGAAAATAATGTAATTAAAAAAAAAATAAAGGGATTGTGCCCATCTGTAACTAAAAAGTATTTTGAAAATTTTAAAAATGAACAGCACCAAAAATGATCAGGGAAGTAGGCATAAAATAAATAGAAACTTTAAGCTATGTATTTTCCTGGATATTTAAAAGGACAAAATAATAAAAGAGTAACAACTGAGGTGATAATCTAATTACTGTATGAGTCTAGAGTGATGATTTCAAGTATTATTGAGGTATGATCCTAAATTAAGCACCACCCTAAGCTGCCAATCATTTTGAAATTCTGCATGTCCTTCTTATGGGATTTGGTTCCTTTCTGATGGACAGGTATTCAAATATTACTTCTCTGTATTATCAAAAATATTCTCTCTGAAATGTTCCATCTTTCTGATGTTCTTTCTACTCTTAACTTGATTTTTTTAACTGGCAAAGTGAAAGTAGAAAATAAAGGCTGGCAAACTAAAACCTAAAAACATGCATGTTCTACAATAAGAAAGTTAGATAAAATAGACAAATAATCAAACTACTAAATCTGCTTCCATTTCTGGGCATTGCCATGATGGAACCAATGCTTCCTCCAGTAAAACTGTGGGTTCTCTGCAATGGGCATTTCTTGAAAGACCCTGTGTACTGGTGGAAGAAGGAATGAGTGCTGTGAGATGGTGGAGGCCTGTCAGTCTTCACCACGGGCTCTGTAGTTCACAGTATTTGAAAATTGTTCCATCACCTGCCCAAGATTCAGGATCACATGGGAAGGATTGAGAAAGCAAAGCAGAAAACTAAAGTTGTAACAGATGTCACTACATATAAACTCATGTCTAGGACTATCCAGGCAAACCAGTAGAGTTAAAATAATTTCTATGAAAAATACTTATAAAAATATTAAAAATGTTTTAATTTAGCTAATATCTATCACTCTCTCATATAATAAAATTTAGATCATCACAAAATTAATATAATGATTTTATTCATTTGCTAACTTTAACTATCTCAAGATAGTTTACATCCATTCCTTCATGAATTCACTACCTAGCATGTACCATAAGATTAAGCATCCTATAGAATATAAAAGATATAATCTTTGCCTAAATGAACTTATATTTCTATTGAGAAACATCCAGAAAATTGTGTCAATTAGTGAATTAAACAAAAGTACTTAAGTATCATTTATAGAGACTATGTAATTATTATCCTCAATTTAATATTTTAATATAAAGAATCTTTAAACAATCATGGGTCTATTACCAAGCAGAAACATTCCTAAAACTTAATATTTCAAAGTTATTTAGGCGAGGTGCAGTGGTCCATCCCTATAATCCCAGTGATTCAAGAGGCAGAGGCAGAAGGATCACAAGTTCAAAGCCAACCACAGCAACCTAATCAGTTTCTAAGTAACTCAGCAAGACCCTCCCTTAAAATAAAATATAAAAAAGGCTGAGGATGTGTGTCAGTGTATAAGTGCCCCTGGGTTCAATCCCTGGTACCAAAAATAAGATATTTAGTTATAAATGGCAAATAATATTAACAAGACTTTGTAAAACTGTTTCAAAGTTTTTGAGTATAACCCTAGAAACAGAATTGCTGCTCCATACATTAATTTTATATTTAGATATTAGGGGAAATGATATGAATTAATTTTTGAAAATTTTTTGAAAATTAAATATTTAAAAATCTTATGGACTCCAAATTCTCTATTCTTACAGGAACTTCAGAAAAAATTCTACATTTCTCTTTAGTTAAAATTTATGCTAACAGCAACAAAAAAACTACATAAGAATGTGATGGAAGCAATTATCAGGCATTTATCAAAAATATGCAGAATTTCTCTCAAAGTTATTAATGAAAACATGGGAATATGCAATATCAGATTGTGGTAGTCCTTGCTACCTGCAGTCTCTTCAATGTCTATTATGATGCCCTCAAGTATTTTATCAAGTAAGTCTGATGAAGAAGATATTCAACAGTTTCTATTTTTTCTTTTTTACTACCTGTCAAAGTTACTATTGTAAAAGGGAATGTTATTAAAGGAAACAATATATACTACTTGAAAACAATTAGATATTGTAACCATTTCACCAGGTTACAAAGTAAGCTTTAATAAATAATATTAAAATATTTCAGAAACTATGCAGTCTAAAATAGTAGCCAGTTCTCAAAAGAGTAGGTTCATTTTCTTTGATTAATAACATTTTTAAAAGAGGTATGTCTTGTAGTCAAATACTCATTATGAATATGTCCTGTGGTTTAGGTTGTGGCTAAGTGGTAGACCACTTGCCTTTTATGTGTGAGGCACTGGGTTCAATTGTCAGAACTACATGTAAATTAATGTATAAAATAAAGGTTGTTTAGTAACTGATTTTTTAAAAAGAATAGGTCCTAGCCAAATGTTGTGGTACATGTTTACAATCCCAGAGGCTTGGGAGGCTGGGTCAGAAGGATTGTAAACTCAAAGCTTGCCTCAGTTACTTAGTCAGGTCCTGAGAAACTTAGCAAGACCCTTTCTCAAAAATATGTAAAAAGGACTGGGGATGTTGCTCAGTGTTTAAATACCCTTAGCTTCAATCTCTAGTACCAAAAAAAAAAAAAAAAAATAACCGAAAAGGAAAAGAAAAAGAAATAGTGTCCTAGTCAGGTAAAGTGACTCATGCTACCTGGGCAATTGAAGTAGGAGAATCACCAAACCAAAAGCCAGCATTTTACCAAGACTGTTTCAAAATGAAAACTAAAAAGAACTTGGTATACAGCCCAATGGCAGAGTAGACCTTGGTTCAATTCCTGGTACCACCCCTCCCCTCACAGGAAAACATGACCCATAAACCACCCATGAAGATGCATAGGGAACTTATTTTATTTCTAAATATCACTGGCAAACATAATGGCAAGGCTCTTCTATCTGAAAAGTGAACACACTGAGCTGGTCATGCTAACAAGGATCAGGAGTTCAAAAGTAGCCTTAGCTATGTAGCGAGGTCCTAACAGTAAAGCAAGAAAATAAGCAAATTACTAAGGCCCCATCTCAAAGTGTTAAATAGGTCTAGAGATGTGATTCAGTGGTGAAACACCACTGGGATCAATCACTGGTATCAAAAACAAATAAAAAATGGCCCTGAACACACTGGATTTAAGTAATACCAAGAATTCAATGGAGGGTTTCAAGATGGTGGCCTAGAGGGTGGCTGCATTTCATGTTGCTCCAGGACTCAGGATTCAAAAGAGGAGGTATTGAGACACTTGGGACCAACTAAAAGCAGACGGGTGACTCTCACCCATTGGGAAGGCATCCCGGATGGGACGGTGGTCCCGGAACGCAGGGAACTCTGTGAAGTAGAGCTGCCGGAGAGACACCCCTCCCCCTGCTGGAGCAGTGACCGCAGACAACTGGGAGCGCCGTAAAGGAGGACGCTTGGCACAGCGCTGGGACTCGAAGCAACCACTGGGGCTCCGGCGGCTGCCCAGGGGAGGAGTGGCGAGGAGAGCCCAGGGGAGGTGTGGACTCAGAACACCGGGGCCTGCCCTGAGGAGGAGGAGGAGGAACGTGGCCACTTGGATTCGGAGTGACTGCACCAGAGCTACAGGCGGTTGCCAGAGGAGAAGCTGCGCGGCGAGCTGTTTGGACTCTAAGCGACCGCTTCTGAACACCGGGGCCTGCCCTGAGGACGAGGAGGAGGAAGAGGAGCGCGGCTGCTTGGAATCGGGGTGACTACACCAGAGCTACAGGCGGTTGCCAGAGGAGGGGCTCCGTGGCGAGCTGTTTGAACTCAGACCACTTCTGAACCCTGGGGCCTGCCTGGAGGAGTAGGAGGAGGAGGAGGAGGAGCGCGGCGGGTCGTTTGGACTCGCAGTGACTGCATTAGCGCTCCAGGCGGCTGCTCAGAGGAGAAGGCGAGTGGTGAGTTGTTTGGACTTAAAGTGACAGCGCCTGAACACAGGGGGGCTGCCTGGAGGAGAAGCGTGGTGGGTGGCTTGGTCTTGAGTGGCCGCACCAGAGGTCCGGGCGGTTGCCCAGAGGACCCATGCAGCGGGTCACGTGGATTCAGAGCCACTCAGAGCGACCGCTCCTGGACACCCGGGGGGTTATCTGGAGAAGGAGGAGGAACGGGGAGGGTCACTTCGACTTGGAGTGAGTGATTGCCCAGGGCTACGGGTGGTTGGTGGGAGGAGGAGGCACGAAGTGAGTTTCTTGGACTCCTAGTGACCACACCATAATACTGGGTGGCTGTCTGGAGGAAGAGGCCTGTGGCGGGTCTCTGGGACTCAGAGCGATTGTTTGGGGCCCCAGGTGGCTGCTCAGAGGAGGGGCCACATAGCCAGGCGATTAGGTGCAGAGCAGGGTCCCAGGATCTAGGAGGCTTCTGGGTGGAAGAGCCGCACAGAGACAGGCTTAGGGTGGAGCGAAGGTTCCAGGCCTGCGGACAGATTCTCTGAGGAGGGGCAGCCTAAGGAGATTCATCTGCGAAGGGTGAGGCTCTCAGGCCCAGGAGGCAGGGCCGGGCCCCTGGGAACTTTGCAGAGGAAGGCCGCCCAGCCCAGGTGGTAGCTGTAAATTGAGGGGAACCTCTAGGAGGGAACTGACCAGCGAGACCTCCCCACCGGGTGAGTCTTCCCTGCCGGGTGAGGTTTCCCCACAAGGACGGTAAAACCAGAGACTCAGGCCCAAACAGGCCTTGCCTCAGCCCGCAGCCTAGGTCCCCTTTGGATGACCATTGGTCAACAAGTGGAGGCACCTCTGCCCACTAGCAGGGATTATACCCCACCTGAAGGACACCACTCCTAGAGAGGCAGCTTCCTTGTGGAGCACTGCATTATCAACTTCCTCCAAGACTTCAGCCTACTGAAGGCTAAGGGGGGATATATATAGAAATCTTCAGGGACATTGTAAGTCAACAGAGGAAATCTGCAATATCTCAGCGGTCCACTGATACCTGAACAATATGAGAAAACAAGGAAAGAAAATGCTGCAAACAAATCTAGATGTTACATCAATAAAACCCAATGACAGCATGGCAGAAGAAATGACAGAAAAGGAGTTCAGAATGTACATAATTAAAATGATCAGAGAAGCAAACGATGAGATGAAAGAGCAAATGCAAGCATTGAATGATTGCACCAATCGACAGTTAAAAGAGCAAATACAGGAAGCAAAAGATCATTTCAATAAAGAGTTAGAGATATTGAAAAAAAACCAAACAGAAATCCTTGACATGAAGGAAACAATAAACCAAATTAAGAACTCTATAGAAAGCATATCCAATAGGATAGAACACCTGGAAGACAGAACCTCAGACATTGAAGACAAAATATTTAACCTTGAAAACAAAGTTGAACAAACAGAGAAGATGGTAAGAAATCATGAACAGAATCTACAAGAACTATGGGATATCATGAAAAGGCCAAATTTAAGAATTATCGGGATTGAGGAAGGTCTAGAGAAACAAGCCAAAGGAATGAACAATTTATTCAATGAAATAATATCAGAAAATTTCCCAAATCTGAAGAATGAAATGGAAAATCAAGTTCAAGAGGCTTATAGGACTCCAAATACACAAAATTACACCAGACCCACACCAAGGCACATTATAATGAAAATACCTAACATACAAAATAAAGACAGAATTTTAAAAGCTGTGAGAGAAAAGAACCAAATTACATTCAGGGGGAAACCAATACGGATATCAGCAGATTTTTCAATCCAGACCCTAAAAGCTAGAAGGGCCTGGAACAACATTTTTCAAGCCCTGAAAGAAAATGGATGCCAACCAAGAATCTTATACCCAGCAAAACTTACCTTCAAATTTGATGATGAAATAAAATCCTTCCATGATAAACAAAAGCTAAAATAATTTACAAAAAGAAAGCCAGCATTACAGAACATTCTCAGCAAAATATTCCATGAGGAAGAGATGAAAAACAAAGAAGCAAATGAGCAAAGGGAGGAATTATCCTAAAGGAATTGTCAAATAAAGGAGGAAACAAGTTGTGTCAAACTAATAAATAAATAAAATTTAAAAAATGAACCAAATGACAGGGAAACCAAATCATTTCTCTGTAATAACCCTGAATGTTAATGGCCTGAATTCATCAATCAAAAGACATAGACTGGAAGACTGGATTAAAAAGAAAGATCCAACAATATGTTGCCTGCAAGAGACTCACCTCATAGAAAAAGATACCCATAGACTAAAGGTGAAAGGATGGGGAAAAACATACCATGCACATGGACTCAGCAAGAAAGCTGGAGTATCCATCCTCATTTCCGATAATGTGGACTTCAAGCCAAAGTTAGTCAGAAGGGATAAAGAAGGACATTTCATACTTCTTAAGGGAAGCATAAATCAGCAAGATATAACAATCATAAACATCTATGCCCCAAACGGTGGCTCATCCATGTATGTCAAACAAATCCTTCTCAATTTCAGAAACCAAATAGACCATAACACAATAATACTAGGTGATTTTAACACGCCTCTCTCACCACTGGACAGATCTTCCAGACAAAAATTGAACAAAGTAACCATGGATCTCAATAACACAATCAATAATTTAGACTTAACGGACATTTATAGAATATACCATCCAACCAAGAGCGAAAACACTTTCTTCTCAGCAGCACATGGATCCTTCTCTAAAATAGACCATATATTATGCCACAAAGCTAATGTTAGCAAATGCAAGAAGATAGAGACACTAGCATGTATTCTATCAGATCATAATGGATTGAAGTTAGAAATAAATGAAAGAGTAAAACACAAAAACTATTCCAACACCTGGAGATTAAACAATATGCTATTATATGATGAATGGATAACAGAAGATATTAGGAAGGAAATTAAAAAATTCTTAGAGGTAAATGAGAACAAAGAAACATCATATCAAAATCTCTGGGACACTATGAAAGCAGTACTTAGAGGGAAATTTATTTCATGGAGCGCATTTAATAAAAGAAGTAAAACTCAACAAATAAACGACCTAACACTACAGCTCAAAGCCCTAGAAAAAGAAGAGCAGAACAGCACCAAAAGTAGTAGAAGACAGGAAATAGTTAAACTCAGAGCTGAAATCAATGAAATTGAAACAAAAGAAACAATACAAAAAATTGACAAAATAAATAGTTGGTTCTTCGAAAAAATAAACAAAATTGATAAACCTTTAGTCACACTAACAAAGAGAAGACGAGAGAAAACAAAAATCACTAAAATTCGGAATGAACAAGGAAATATCACAACAGACAGGATTGAAATACAAAACATAATTAGGAGCTATTTTGAAAATCTATACTCCAACAAAATAGAAAATTTCAAAGACATCAACAGGTTTCTAGAGACATATGAATTGCCTAAACTGAACGAGGAGGACATAAACAATTTAAATAGACCAAGTTCAAGTACTGAAATAGAAGAAGTCATCAAAAACCTACCAACAAAGAAAAGTCCGGGACCAGATGGGTTCTCAGCTGAGTTCTACAAAACCTTTAAAGAAGAGGTCATTCCAATACTTCTCAAAGTATTCCATAAAATAGAAGAGGAGGGAACCCTCCCAAACTCATTCTATGAAGCCAATATCACACTGATACCTAAACCAGACAGAGACTCATCAAGGAAAGAAAATTTCAGACCAATATCCTTAATGAACATCGACGCAAAAATTCTCAACAAAATTTTAGCAAATCGCTTACAAAAACATATTAAAAAGATAGTGCACCATGATCAAGTGGGTTTCATCCCAGAAATGCAAGGTTGGTTCAACATCAGGAAATCAATAAACGTAATTCACCATATTAATAGACTTAAAGTCAAGAATCACATGATTATTTCAATAGATGCAGAAAAAGCATTTGATAAAATACAGCACCCCTTCATGCTCAGAACACTAGAAAAAATAGGGATAGTGGGAACATTCCTTAACATTGTAAAGGCCATTTATGCTAAGCCCATGGCTAATATCATTCTAAATGGTGAAAAACTGAAAGCATTCCCCCTAAAAATGGGAACAAGGCAGCGATGCCCTCTTTCACCACTTCTATTCAACATCGTTCTTGAGACTCTGGCCAGAGCAATTAGACAAACCAAAGAAATTAAAGGGATACGAATTGGAAAAGAAGAACTCAAACTATCCCTGTTCGCTGATGACATGATTATATATTTAGAGGAACCTGGAAATTCCACCAGAAAACTCTTAGAACTCAAAAGTGAATTCAGTAAAGTAGCAGGTTACAAGATCAATGCCCATAAATCCAACGCATTTTTATACATAAGTGATGAATCTTCAGAAAGAGAAATTAGGAAAACTACCCCATTCAAAATAGCCTCGAAAAAAATAAAATAGTTGGGAATCAATCTCACAAAAAGGTGAAAGACCTCTACAATGAGAACTATACAACACTAAAGAAAGAAATTAAAGAACACCTTAGAAGATGGAAAGATCTTCCATGTTCTTGGATAGGAAGAATTAATATTGTCAAAATGGCCATACTACCTAAAGTGCTATACAAATTCAATGCAATTCCAATTAAAATCCCAATGACGTACCTTACAGAAATAGAGCAAGCAATTATGAAATTCATCTGGAAGAATGAGAAACCCAGAATAGCTAAAGCAATCCTTAGCAGGAAGAGTGAAACAGGGGGTATTGCAATACCAGATCTTCAACTCTACTACAAAGCAATAGTAACAAAAACGGCATGGTATTGGTATCAAAATAGAAAGGTAGATCAATGGTACAGAATAGAGGACACGGACACAAACCCAAATAAATACGATTTTCTCATACTAGACAAAGGGGCCAAAAATATGCAATGGAGAAAAGATAGCCTCTTCAACAAATGGTGCTGGGAAAATTGGAAATCCATATGCAACAGAATGAGACTAAACCCATATCTCTCACCATGCACGAAACTAAACTCAAAATGGATTAAGGACCTTGGAATCAGACCAGAGACCCTGCAGATTATAGAAGAAAAAGTAGGTCCAAATCTTCACCTTGTTGGTCTAGGATCAGACTTCCTTAACAGGACTCCCATAGCACAAGAAATAAAAGCTAGAATCAACCACTGGGATAGATTCAAACTAAAAAGCTTTCTCTCAGCAAAGGAAACTATCAGCAATGCGAAGAAAGAGCCTACAGAGTGGGAGAATATCTTAGCCAATCATACTTCAGATAGAGCACTAATCTCCAGAATCTATAAAGAACTCAAAAAACTCTACTCCAAGAATTCAAATAATCCAGTCTACAAATGGGCTAAGGAAATGAATAGACACTTCACAGAAGAAGATCTACAAGCAATCAACAAACATATGTAAAAATGTTCAACATCTCTAGTAAGAAGAGAAATGCAAATCAAAACCACCCTAAGATTCCATCTCACCCCAATTAGAATGGCGATTATCAAGAATACGAGCAACAACAGGTGTTGGCGAGGATGTGGGGAGAAAGGTACACTCATACATTGCTGGTGGGGCTGCAAATTAGTGCAGCCACTCTGGAAAGCAGTGTGGAGATTCCTTAGAAAACTTGGAATGGACCCTCCATTTGACCCAACTATCCCACTCCTTGGCCTATACCCAAAGGACTTAAAATCAGCATACTACAGAGATACAGCCACATCAATGTTCATAGCTGCTCAATTCACAATAGGCAGACTGTGGAACCAACCTATATGCCCTTCAATTGATGAATGGATGAAGAAACTGTGGTATATATATATACAATGGAATATTACTCAGCCATAAAGAATGATAAAATTATGGCATTTGCAGGCAAATGGATGAAATTGGAGAATATCATGCTAAGTGAGATAAGCCAATCTCAAAAAGCCAAAGGACGAATGATATCGTTAATAAGTGGAGGATGACACATAATGGGGGGGAGGGAAGGGTTAGTGTTAGGGTTAGAGTTAGGGTTAGTGAGGGGGGCAAGTATGGAGGAAGGAAGTACTGTATAGAGGGTAAAGAGGGGTGGGAGGGGTGGGGGGAAGGGAAAAAATAACAGAATGAATCAAACAACATTACTCTATGTAAATTTATGATTACACACACAAAAAAAGAATTCAATGGAATTCTGACAGAAAATTAGTATTTTCTTTCAGGTATCTAGCAGATATTATCTTTCAAAAAAATAGAAGATTATGAAATAAATTTTGGGATTTGATACAAAGGCAACATTTCCCCTCCTCTATGTAACTATACCCAAATAATTATTTTAATTTACTACTAGCCCATCTCTCCTGCCCCCAATAGACTACAAAACAGCAGCTCCCAAAGAAGCCTCAGCAGAAGCAAAGAGGTCTGGGAAAATAGACACATTGCTGTAGACATTGAAGAAAAGAAAATTAGGCTGTAAAGTATTCATTCTGCCAAAAGATGGGTATTCTTAGGTGAATATACAGAATGAAAGGGCAATAACTACTTCCTGCATTTGTAGTGTATGATGAGTCTGAATATATGTTGTAGACATTGAGGGTTGACCATAAACAATGGCGAGTTTCATAGTGTCTCTTCTCCAAAGTTTTTTTCCAGCATGAACCACCTCCAGCTTTTCTTGCCCCCAAAATATCCTTACTCTCCCCTTTTGAATATTCAGCTTGGAAGCTTTGCCCCATTCCATGTTCAGCATGGTCTTTGTTCAAACCTGTTGTTATGCCCTGTGAAACTGTGCTCCTCATGCCATAACCAGGCTGTTATTTCATTCTTTGGCTTGTAGTCTGCTCCATCTCGGGGATGGTTAGAGGACTCTTGGCAATATCCCACAGACCCTTGTGACAGACAGGCATTTGTCTGGTCAAGAAGAAAAACCATTGTGTGAATACAGATTGACCAGACTTTTCTGCATCTTGAGGAGATTTGATGTGCTCCTGGAGAAATCCCAGTAGGTAAGTATCTGGGTACAGCATACTCTTAATGCAGCAGCCAAGGAGGAGGGGTCTGACAGTTGGAGTGAGCACACAACTCTCCTTGCTTGTTAGGTTCCTCCTGACCTCCGTCCAACATGCTGAGAGAATGATTCCCTGCTCTCTTTGTGAGCAGGAGCCACACATGTTCACATGGAACACAGACATCCCGCATAACAGCTGTCTCCTTTCCAAACTTTGTAGGTTAGGAAGGGAAACCTGACAGATGGAATGTGATGTGTCCCAATTCAATGATCACTTAAGCCAGGGCACTGCTCTTCATGCTGTACTGAGCTGAGCACTCACTACCCATTACTCTGTGTGACTGCTAGGCCTCTAGGCTAGTTTCCTGTCTCTGAAGAAGACCCAGATTTTCCCAGTCCTGGAGGAGTGTGGTAAGAGAGCAAATCCACTGGTGCTAATGCTAAGCTTGTTGAGATATGTCCTCTCAGGAACCCCTGGGTCCCAGCTTGTTACACTGGAACTTGTGGGGGCTTATGGACTACAGCAGGAGCCAGGTGAGCGGGCTCACAGAATAAATTGTGCGGGTCATTGAAACGGCGCCACCTAGCGGGCTCGGGTGAAAGGGCGAACAGTCAGGCTTCAATGGGAACCCTTGACTAGATTGGATATGGAGAGATTTATCGCCCATGGGGCTGCATAGCGCTTACAGCCTGGTTTCTACCTCACCAGGCAACAAGAATGGTATTACTTCTTTAAAAACGCAGAACCTTCACAGCCATTTCCTTCATATATCCTCTTACCCTCACAGCTGAGCCAGTGCTTGTCTTGAATGTTGGCTTGAGCGGCTAGGAGCGGAATGGTCCCTGGTTGTCATGAGAACCGTGATGCCACTGTGTTCTCAGGCCGCTGCTCTGTGACCTCAGGTGGAATCTTCGGTGCAGACCATGTCACGTGAGTCACTCCTCAAAGTTCATATTGCCCAAGGCTTCACAAACCCTCTGAGGAATGCAACAATGTGCCTTCTCCTACCGGAGCCTAGAAGCCCCATGCCATGCACTACCTAGCTGCCCAATGCCTGCTTCCTCCCCTTTGATTAGAGGAGATCTCCCATGAATGGTTCTCATGTGACAGGAGAACTGGTAAGCAATTGATGCATTTTACTGAGTGGAATTGAATGCACCTGAATGAATGAAGGAAAAAGGATCTGACTTTCTGCCACTTATCTCTCTGTAATGAATCTTTGCTCAACAAAGATTCTTTAAAAATGCAGGACCTTGGCAGCCCTTTCCTTCGTCTATCCTCTTACCCTCACAGCTGAGCCAGTTCTTGTCTTGAATGTGGGCTTGAAGAGGCTAGGTGCAGCATGGTCTCTGGTTGTCATGGGAACTGATATGCCACTGTGTTCTCAGGCCACTCCTCTGTGATCTCAGGTGGAATCTGCAGTGCAGGCCATGCCACATGAGCCACTCATCAAAGTTCATAATGCCCAAGTCTTCATAACCCTCTGGGGAGTGCAAACATGTGCCTTCTCCTACCAGAGCCTAGAAGCCCCACACCCTTCACAACCTAGATGCCCAATGTCTGCTCCCTCCCCTTTGATTAGAGATCTACCATGAATGGTTCCATGTCACAGGAGAACTGGTAAGCATTTGATGCATTTTTCTGAGTGGAATTGAATGCACCTGAATGAATGAAGTAAAAATGATCTGACTTTCTGCCACTTATCTCTCTGTAATGAATCTTGAGAGGAATAACTGAAATCATAATGAGCAGAAGATAGAAATTGGACGAGGAATGTTTTCTTTTTGACACCACGTTTCGCTTCTGGGACCCCAGACCACATGAGGAATCACCACTCACATTTGCCTGTTTACATCCCCAATAGCATCTGGCTAAATTACTGAAGCACACTCTCACTGATGGAAAAAGGCATAACACAGGAGGAACCACTTCCTCTGCCTCACCCTTTCCTGAAAGGCTGGGCAAGATCCATCTCCTGAACTGGCTTGTCCATTATCCACACCTCTCTGCTGTTTAGAATTTTTCAAAAAAAAAAATTGACAAAAGGAAAATTAAGAAAAAAATAGGATCGAGGAAAGTGTCAGTAGATTGGGAATATAATGGCTAGGTATGCATGTGTAAATGATCCCCAAAATCTACATTCATAGTCACCAAATGAGCACATTCTCAATCCCAAATAGTCCTGCCTCTGCCCCTTCTCCTGGCATCCTTGGATTATTAATAAAAATTTTCTGCTCTGGCATCAGCTACATCCGTTTCCCTCCTTAATTGAAGAGGGAAAATATCTTTCCCTCTGGACACACTGCTATTCTAGGGTATTGACATACAAAAAAATTCCTTACTGGATTTTTGTGAACAAGAGAATTAAGAATTCCTTAGGCATTGTTTGGCTTGGTCATGATTACTTTCCTAAATACATTTGCACAAAGTAGGAGCCTAAGTGATCAAGTGTTGTAACTCAGAGGCCGGTCCTGTGCTGGCGATATAGCCCATCATGTAGAGTGCCTGCTTCTCAAACACCAGACCAGGGTTCTATTTCCCAGCCTTGGTAGATTGCAGAAGTTCCAAACAAACAAGAGAAATCAATTCAGAATCCTCTCCCGTCTTTCTTTTCTCTCCTCCACTCCTCACAAAATGAATCAACAATGGAAAACAGCACCCGTTTCACATGCAACCCATTTCCAGTGCCACCCTTCAGGTTGCAAATCTGCTCCAAGGGAGCCGTCATGCCCACTCACCTGCATCTCTTCAGAGTACTACCTCCATGACCTCACTCCATGCTCCTTAGGCTAGAGATCACATGTCTCTCATGAGGATTCTTATGCGAGTCATTCTTCATAACCTTCTTTGACTGCATATTGTTCACCAGGTTTTGGTGGCAGGAAATTCAAAACGACACCGACACTTGTACCTGAAACTCTCCAGGCATCTTGGAAACACTCCCATTTTCTCTGCCAATGAAGGGGACTTCCACACCTGAGCACTTTCCACGTGAACCTCAACATCACCTGGAAAACCAAGAGGTGAACACAAAAGGCCACCGCACTTGTTCCTTGACTTTCTCTGACAGTCGGCTTTCTGGGGCTTGCATGTGGTATTGTGATGGACAAAGATAGTATTTGGGGCTGAATCAAAGTTAGCCTCTATGGAGAGCATTCAGGAGGGTCACAGGAGCTTCACAATCCACTGAATCAATATCGTTGGAGCTCCAGTTTCAAGAGAAATGGAGCCCTTTTTTAGACACTTGTTAAAATGGATGGACCCCCTCAAGAGATGCAGTGAAGAATTGGGTGAAGTATAACAACAACTCGGGTTGTGAGTTGCTCTCATGTTCACCGGGGATCTGGGAATTAATGCATTGTGCTTTGGATGGTAAAGAATGACACAAGAACCACTGTATGCTAGAACTCACACCAGAAGAAGAAAATAAGAGACATTTGGCATATGGCACTTGGCGGTGGATAGAAACATGTCAAGAAGGAAAACGGATTTTACAATTTGCAAATGCTTGAGGAATGCTTTGCCTTTTCAATAATTGAATTATAATGTTGGCTATTATGGAACCACTTCGGTTTTGATATTCAGTTTTTGCCGAAGTAGGGTTCTCAAACTTGAATATTCATAGAACTATTCAGGATTAAATTTCTGAGATTGTGGTGCACTCTTCATTTGGAGAACCAGGATTAGAGTTGCATATCCCAGGATCAATTTGTTTAAATTGTAGATTGTGGGGTAGGTGCTGTGATGTTAGGAAAGTCTTTGCTTATGGATCTTGTGCCACAAAAAATAGGAATCAGCATACGTATATGTGACTGTCCCTTGGGAGCTACAGAAAAGAGACAGGAATTTCAAGGGCATTGATGTACTTTCAAAAGAAATTAGGGCTGGTGTTCATGGTTGCATACAGAATGAAAGAGCAAAAACTACTTCCTGCATTTGTAGTGTATGATGAGTCTGAATATATGTCGCAGAGTGTGTGGGATGACCATGAACAATGGCGAGTTTCATACTGTGTCTTCTCCAAGGTTTTTTGCCAGCATGAACAACCTCCAGTTTTTCTTGCCCCCAAAACGTCCTTACTCTCCCCTTTTGAATATTCAGGTTGGAAGCTTTGCCCCATTCCGTGTTCATTATGGTCTTTTTTCAAACCTGCTGTTATGCCCTGTGAAACTGTGCTCCTCAAGCCATAACCAGGCTGTTATTTCATTCACGGGCTTGTAGTTTGCTCCCTCCCGGGGATGATTAGAGGAATTCTGGCAATATCCCACAGGCCCTTGCAACAGAGGGGCATTTGTCTGGTCGCGAAGACAAACCATTGTGTGAATACAGATTGGCCAGACTTTTCTGCATCTTGAGGAGGTTTGATGTGCCCCTGAAGAAATCTCAGCAGTTAAGTGTCTGGGTACAGCCTAGTCTTAATGCAGCAGCCAAGTAGGAGGGGCCTCACAGTTGGAGTGAGGACACAACAACTCTCCTTGCTTGTTAGGTTCGTCCCATCCTCTGTCCAACATGCTGAGTGAATGATTTCCTCCTGTCTTTGTGAGCCACCAGAGGAGCCACACACATTCACATGGAACATGGACATTCCACGTAACAGCTGTTTTCTTTCCAGACTTTGTAGTTTAGGAGGGGAAACCAGACAGATGGAATGTGATGTGTTCCAATTCAATGATCACTTAAGCCAGGGCACTGCTCTTCATGCTGTACTGAGCTGAGCACTCACCACTCATTACTCTGTGTCACTGCCAAGCCTCTAGGCTAGTTTCCTGCCTCTGAAGAAGACCCAGGTTTTCCCAGTCCTGGAGGAGTGTGGTCAGAGAGCAAATCCACTGGTGCTGGTGCAAATCTTGTTGAGCTATGTCCTCTCAGGCACCCCTGGGTCCCAGCTTGTTCCACTGGGCTTATGGCCTGCAGTTGGAGCCATGTGAGCAGGCTTTCAGCATGAATGGTGCGGTCCAAGGAACAGGGCGCCACCTAGTGGCCCTGGGTGGAGGTGAGAGCTGTCATGCTTCAGTGGGAATTTGACTTGCCTGGACATGGAGGGATTTATCGCCCACGGGGCTGCATGCCTCTTAAAGCCTGGTTTCTCATTGAACAGGCAACAAGGATAGTGTTCCTTCTTTAAAAACACAGGACCCTGGTAGCCTCTCCCTTTGTCTATCCTCTTACCCTCACAGCTGAGCCAGTGCTTGTCTTGAATGTTGGCTTGAATAGGCTAGGAGCAGAATGGTCTCTGGTTGTCATGGGAACTGTGACACCACTGTGTTCTCAGGCCACTCCTCTGTGACCTCAGGTGGAATCTCTGGTTCAGGCCACGTCATATGAACCACTCGTCAAAGTTCATATTGCCCAAGGCTTCACAAACCCTCTTGGGAATGCAACCAATTGCCTTCTCCTACTGGATTCTAGAAACCCTGCGCCCTTCACAACCTAGATGCCCAATGCCTGCTCCCTCCCCTTTGATTAGAGGAGATCTACCATGAATGGTTCCATGTCAGAGGAGAACTGGTAAGCAATTGATGCGTTTTTCTGAGTGGTATTGAATGCACCTGAATGAATGAAGGATCAAGGATCTGACTTTCTGCCACCTATCTCTCTGTAATGAATCTTGAGAGGAATAACTGAAATCATAACGAGCAGAAGATTGAAATTGGATGATGAATGCTTTCTTTTTGACACCACGTTTTGCTTCTGGGACCCCCACACCCCATGAGGAATCACCCCTTGCTTTTGCCTGTTTATATCCCAACAGCATCTGGCTAAATTACTGAAGCACAATCTCACTGATGGAAACAGGCATGACACAGGAGGAACCACTTCCTCTGCCTCACCCTTTCCTGAGAGGATGGGCAAGATCCATCACCTGAACTGGCTTATCTGTTATGCAAGGTTCTCCTCAGTTTAGAATTTTTCAACAAAAAAAATGACAAAGAAAAGATAAGAAAAAAATTGGATTGAGGAAAGTGTCAGTAGTTTGTGAATATAATGGCTAGGTGTGCATGTGTGAATGATCCCCAAAATCTACATTCATAGTCACCAACTCAGCATATTCTCAATCCCATATATTCCTGCCTCTATCACTGTTCCTGGTGTCCTTGCATCCGTGATAAAAATTTTCTGCTCAGGCATCTCCTACATCCGTTTTCCTCCTCAAGTGAAGAGGGAAAATATCTTTCCCTCAGGTCACACTGCTAGTCTTGGTTATTGACACGCAAAAAAATTTCCTTGCTGGATTTTTGTGAAAAAGCAAATTAAGAATTCCTTAGGCATTGTTTGGCTTGGTCATGATTGCTTGCCTGCATACATTTACAATTTAGGACTGTAGGTGATCAAGTGTTGTAACTCAGAGGCTGGTATGTGCTGGGGATATAGCCCATCATGTAGTGCCTGACCCTCAAGCTGGTAGACCTGTGTTCGAGTCCACAGCAGCAGTGGTAGATTGTAGAAATTCCAAACAAACAAAATAAACCAATTCAGAATCCTCTCCCCTCTTTCTTTTCTCTTCTCCACTCCTCACAAAATGAATCAACACTGGAAAACAGCACTCATTTTACATGCAACCCATTTTCACTGACACCTTTCAGTTTGCAATTGTAAAGACTCAAACTGAATCGACCCTCACTTATTTGAAGCCTTAAGTGTATTTACTATGCAATAAAATAAATAAATAGCAAAAGCAAAAATGTTGATTGTATTATCTCTTGGAAAATCAGAATTTCTTTTCTCTCTTTTTTGTTTCTTTCTTTCTTCTTTTTTTTTTGGTACTGGAGATTTAACCCAGGGCCACTTTACAAGTAAGCTATTATTTTGAGTCAGTGTCTTGCTAAATTGTTTAAGAGTTTGCTATCTTGCTGAGGTTGTTATTGAATTTGTAATCATTCTGTTTCTGTCTCCAAACCACTGGGATTGCAGGCATGCATCAATGCATCTGGCAGTAATCAGAATTTCCTTGTGACCTGTGAGAAGATAAAATTTTCTTTGATTCCTTTAAATAAGTTAGAGGCAAAATTTAAAACACTCAGTATTCCCAGACAAAAGTGGATTTTTGATGTTCCTTGACATTCCTTTTGCATTTCAGATACTCATGAATGTTTCTATTGTAGCCATTCATTTTGTGATTATGTCAAAGAGCAGTAAATGCAGTTTGACAAACAGAGGAGGGTTGGGGAAAATTAAGAGGGAAATAACAACATAAACTCTTTAAAAATACTATAATCTTTGGAAGCTTATGTAAATAACTTGTCATTTTTTGTTTAAACATAGTTGGCCTACTCATTTCCTTTTTAAGGAAGAAAAGACAGATAGGAATGTACGCCTCAAACAAAAATTAAAATACTAATAGAGTAGAAGTATACAAATTGCCAAAGAAAAATTCACCATTTACAAAGTAAATTATTAATCTCTTACTGAGTACCTGAAATACTCATACTTACAAAATTAATGAAATTTTCCAAAAATTAATCCATTGAAATAATTTGTGAAAAATTAAAAATGCAATTTTGGAAAACTGCATGGGTTTTTGAAAACTAAGTTCTATCAAAGTATTCTGAGAGTAACAAAAATTACAAAGCTAATCTAAAAAGTTTTTTCTTCTAGTAGAAACTATTTACTCAAAACAAAAAGAACATCTAATTTTGTTTTACTCTCAAGTTTCTTAATCAGATTGCCCAAAATTATATAAGTAAATAACTACCAATTTTATTACTAAGCACATAATAAATGCAGTCATGGCAGCAAGCATATAAAGGGACCCCATTTCAGAGGTGGATTTTAAATTATTGGGTCTTGGAACACATTTTAAGTTCTTAAAAATCATTAATGATCCCAAGTATTTTTACTTATATATATTACTGCTTATATTTGCCATAAAATATGAGAAAAATTGAAACATTTAATTATGCATTAAAATATCTCTCATGTTAGCATGAATAACATTTTTATGAAATTTTTTTTCCAAAAAATTAGTTACAAATGGTCTTTTTTAACATTTTAATAAATTGTTTAGAGTTTATCTTGCTAGAAGACAGCTATATTCTGTATTTGCATTTGCTCTCTCTCTGTTGTTATATGTTGCTTTACTGCATATCACAACATATCATAATATATATAGCTGTATGAAGAAAATCAAATCTCACTGATATGAAGTTGTAAAAGAGGAGAAATATTTTAAAAGTATTTTCTAATTACTGTAGGTAGTATTCTTTGATACTTTAGAATTAGATTAAGTTCTTTCTTCAAGGATATATGATAACAAATTATATCCATAAACTATTCATAATTTTGTTAAAATTTTCTGGTCAGTCTTGCACTTTAAATGAATCTTTTACCACGCATGATTCTATAATATAAGGTGCTGATAAGTGGAAAAATATTTATTCTTGAGTTATAGGTTGTAATTTTTTATATTTATTCAAAATTTTAAAGAAACCTCTATTTATTAATATCGCAACTGACCTCATCCGAAAAGTTTCTAAGTAGTGGGAACATATTAAGCTTAAAGCATCAGATACAAAAATTCAAAATCTAAGTTGTATTTGTAAATCTGAATTTTAGTATTGGCAAGAAATACCTGTAAATGATTTCCTTGAAGTGACAAGATTAATTCATTAATTTCAAGAAAAATCTGCGAAATATCTAAGTCTGAATAACCACAGTTTGTTGGTCAATTTTATTTAAAAAAAATGATGTTCCTTTAAAAAAAAAAGGGTGGGGAGGCTAGTTCAGCTTGTAGCCAAATAATCACCCAAAAACTTTTCCTTGAGATAACTAGAGTATTTGTGTGCAGTCCACGCATTTTTATATAATTCCCATTTCATCATACATATACAATACAAAAATACTAGTCATTTACTCAAGGATGGAAATTTAATTAAATTAATGCATTTTACTGCTTGGAAAAATATTTTAAGTGTAACTGATACTTTTTCTCTAAGAATTTGTAGTGGTAATGAATACCATGGTATACTTTGATGGCACTGCCTGAATGCATACAAGGAAACAGCAGTTTTATCCTTATTGCTTCTGGATCAAAAGTGCAAATATTAACACAGGGAAAAAAGAAAATAACATTTAGTGCACTTCTGAAAATATATTTTTATCTCTGGACACTCCCTGAAAGGTTATCCAAAACATGGGGCCCATGGGCCACACATGGGAACCCACACCTTTTAGTATTTGCTGCTAACAACCAATGTAAACCACCCACAAAATTCTGTCAATTATTTTTCAGTGGGCTCAGAGAAAATTTCCAATCTCACATGAAAGTGATAACACATTGTGACAATGGTTTTTCTTTATACCTAACCTCATGGAGGAATTTATAAATATTTAATTATTCCATCCCAAAATCTGCTAGCATCAAATCCCCTTTTTCATTAATGAGAAGGTTCTGTGGTTTCAAGTCTTGATGCAACACTATTCTTCTGTGGCAATAATTAACCCATGTAGAATTTGGTATAGAAACAGTTACAAAAGCAAATAATTAAAAATTAGTCTTACAGATATCAAGAGATACTTTGGTATTAGCATAATAGGTAAGTAGAAAAGCAACTGGCCTAGAAGAGTAAATGAAAAAAAAATTACAACATTTTAAGGACAATGTCTTTTCCATTTTTAGCTGTTTTCTCAATTTTAGTTTATTGTTTAATTTGAAGCATCTATCATTTGTGTCAACAGTGTCTATAAAAATAAATATTATAAATATAACAAAATTTTGTTTTCATAGTAATAGTTCATTTGTTAGAGAAACCAGCTTAAACAGATGTGTCCTCTATACTACTAATGCTTACAGATTGATTATAAGATTCCAGTAGGTCCAACAAACACAGGCAATTACTCTCTTATAAAACAATCTGATCTGGGTCAGTACCTTTAAATGTGGCATTGGACTTGGTGGCTTTATGGAAAGTCTCAAGTATCAGAGAGAATGGGGCTGCATAACCTGGCAAATTACCAGTTATAAAAATAGCTCAATCAGCTTTTAACACCTACCTCCTGGATACTTTAATTTTAGCAACTCCTACTCAGTTTCAAAATAAGCTGTGATTCAAAATGGGGTAATGCACTCTAGTTCTCTGAAAAAAGCAATTCCTACAAGACTAATGGTAGAATAGTTTAGTGTATTGTGGTAAAAAGAGAGATTTGGAACACATCTTGATTTTCTGGGATTACCAAAAAGAACTTAAATTTCTGAAGACTCAAGAAATAACTTCAGTTTACTTGTAGATGAAAGTTGATATCTGAATACCAAGAATAAGCCAAGGCAACAGGTGATTAATGGCAGGAATGCCTCTGGTGATTTTTTGGAGCTGTGTAGAAGGGATTAAC
>NW_027632483.1:0-22576 GCF_902686455.1 Sciurus vulgaris | reverse complement strand
AAAGATGCACTCAGAAATTTACCTGCTGAGAAATTCCAGGGACACCTCAACTCATGTCGAGATGCAGAAATGACTGGCCTCTCTGTGTTTGCACATGTGTTCTTTCTCTTGACCAGACTAGTGCCAGCGTGGCACAAGGTCCTGTGGAAAATTTCCACCAGTCCTCTTAGCAGCCACAGGAGGATGCCAACTACAAGTCAGTGGATCATAGAAGAGCCTGCTGATGGCAAGAGGAACACAGCATCACGTGGCATAACTCCAGATCAGAACATGCAAAGTGCTGACAGAGCTATGATGAAAATCTTGCAAGATGAATATTCAAAATGGGAGAGCAAGGACATTGTGTTGGCACTGAAAGCACAAGGCTGTTGATGCTGAAAGCCTACTTCAATAAAGAGATATTTTAAAACAATACAGCTATCATTGTCCACCCTCAAATTCCACAATGTGTCTTCAGGTTCAACATATTCTACAAATACATAAAGTAGAACTTGCCAGTTCATTCTGTGAGCATCCATCATTACAGACCCAAATTCCCCTTGCAAGAACCTCAGAGCCCTGCAAACTCATGGCTCTGTCTTGTTGCTCTCAAGGGACAGCTGATTAGACACATGCTGATTCATAGCTTTTCTGGCACAAGAACCATGAGAAAATGCTTTCTTTAAAACACAGCACGTATACCCATGAGCTAGCATTTTAACAAGTTGAATTTGGAATATGCAGCACTGAACCCAGCTTCCAAAACAAAGACTGCACCACAACATCACCAATGTGAGCAGAAGCAGCTCTCCTGAAAGGCAAACATGAAGACCCTACCTGGGCAAAACCTGAATATCAATACAAGAGTGTTTCAAGAATATCTGAATGTGGGATGGGACTTGCTGAGCAGCAAACTATTACCACAGGCATTTCCAAATTGTCAAATGCTTTTCATTTCTTGACTTGCTTCTACCCAGCACCAACCTGCAACCTGCCTAATAGCTCTGTTTTTTTTTTTTTTTTTCTTTCGGTGTGAGTACTTGCAATGAATTTTTTTTCTCCTTACCCTACAAAGCACATTCCAAAAATTCCCAGATCTGTGATAAACATGAGAACAATATATATTTTCCCACATCTACAGTGCATCTATTGATGACACTCATCAAAATTAACATGAGTTTTCACAAGTGCTCCGTTCCTTTTAATACTGGAACTCCAGTAATAGTGGGATAGTAGGTGTTAAATTCCCCCATTTCTCCTGAATGCTCTCAGCTATAACTACTATGGATTCAACCCCAAATCCTACCATTTTTTATCAAGTCATATTCAAGCCAATGCACAGTAAAACTTACTAAAAATATCAGGGCCAAGTTCGGTTGTCTTTTGTCTTCACATGTTGGTATTCCAGTTGACCTTGTTGTTCACATGGAAATTCCTCTGGTGTGGAAGTCTCCTTCATTGGCAGTCTGGGATTTTTTCCAAAAAGCCTCAGAACTAACAAGAGCCAGTAGGTGTCATTTTGAATTTCCTGCCACTGCAACCTTGTGCACACTGCCTATCAGGAGAAGTTGCTGGAAAAAGATGGGCATAGCATACTCATGAGTGAGAAATAACTTCTGTACTCATGTGATTTGAAAGACGTGAATGAACACATCCTCTTAAGAAATGCAGGTGAATGGGTATGCAGTGCTCCCTTCTAGGGCAGCTCCCAGCTGAAAGGTGTCAATGGAAATTGCTTGCATGTGAAACTGGTAGTTCTTAAACCGTGTTGATTATGATGAATAAAAGGTTAGCATGATGGAAGGTTGGCTCTCTCAGAAGTGTGTTTTCTTTTTTTTTTTTTTAATCCATGGTACTGGGGATTTGAACCCCATTCTTTCCATTTGCAAAGCAAGCACCCTACCGGATGGGCTATATCATTAGCACAGGGATAGCTCCTTTAAGGTACTTGACTTTATCCCCTCAGGTTCTGTGTCTGTGAAGTTCTATGCAGAGAAGCATCCCTTGATAAAGGAAATCAATGACTAAGGAAATCTTAATTTTCCTTTTCACAATAATCTTCCAAATAACCATTTTTGCATGTCAAGAAGCACAGTCTAGGTGTTTGTCCTGAGGGAAAAAAAAATTATCCCATCTTTACTTAAGGAGGATACTGGTTGTAGCTGATCCCTGAGCAGAAATTTATATCACTGATCCATGGAGGACATGGCAGGAGGAGAATCAGGACTATGTGGGTATCACAATATGCTCAGCTTGTTAGTATGAAAGGAGATTTTGGCAATCTTCTTCCATTGCCTCCCCAGCCATTACATTCACAATCTACTGACACCTTCCTTGATTTCTTTTTCTTCCTTTTCTTTTTGGCATTTTACTTGGAAAATTCTAACCAGCAGTGTGTTGTACAAAATGCATAAGCCAGTGCTGGTTGTGTATCTTCCCTAACATCTCAATTATGGATGAGGTAGAGAAACTTGTTCCTCTGGGCAAAGCCAGTTTCCTTCAGTGAGGGAATGCCTCATCAACTTAGCCAAATGATGTCAGGAAATATGAACAGGCAAAGGCAAGTGGTGATAGCTCTCGGTGTCTCGGTTCCCAGGACCCATATTTGCTGGTAGAAAGGAAATATTCCTCATCTAATTTCAATCTTGATCTCGGTATGTTTGTAGGTTTTGCTCTCAAGATTTGTTACAGTGAAATAAGGGCTGAAATTCATATCCTTGATCTCTCATTGATTCAGTTGCACCAGTTCCACTGAGGACAATGCCTCACTTGATTACCAGTGCTCCTGTGACTTGAGAGCAAAAATGTGAGTTCTCCTGTAATCCAGGTGGAAGGGGCAGGCATCCAGCTGGTAAGGTGTGAATGACTAGGGGATTCCAGGCTCCTGTTGGAGAACAGTTGGTTTCTCTCTCCAGAGAGCTTTTCCAAGTTTGGGCAACATGGAGTTTGAGGAGTGGCTCTTGTGATCTGGAACCCACACTGCAGATTCTTCATGAGATCACAGAGAAAAGGCCTGACAGCACCATGGCATCACAGTTTCCATGACAAACAGAGACTCTTCTGCTCTGTAGAGAAAAATGGAGTCTTGTTTAAGAGTGCTTTCAAAAAGTGAAATCAGGGTAAGTAGTAAACAACTTGCATGAGAAACTTAGTGGTCTAGGCAGTGCCCCTGTTCAAGGACCGATAAGCTCTCTGTCCCAGAAACATTAAAAAAAAAACTTAAAGACATCTGTTCTCTGCTCTCAAGGCCTGGCTCCTGGCCAGATCCAGGTCTGGAGACCAAACATACTGATGGCACTGAGCCCAGTGGCTCCAGATAATAACTTTATATGTTTACTCCAGTGTATTTAAGAGAGATAAGAACTCAAGGGTGACAAGACTACTTTCTTTGGTTATGTATGCTGTGAAATGCCCATGATGTCTCTCCAGTTCTGAGTTGGTATGCTACCTGGGATACTTTTACTTTTGTGTATACTTTATATGTCTAAATAAATACTATCTCTTCCTATATGGCTTGTGGTGGTACATTCAGCCCATATAAATTTTAAGACTGTGCATAGCAATGAGAAATACATTCCCAGACAGGAGGCAGGATGGCAGGTTTGAAGCCAGCCTCAGAAACTTAGCAAGGACCTAAGCAACTTAGCTAGACCCTGCCTCAAAATAAAAATTAAACAAAAAAGCAGAGGGGCTAGGAATGTGGCTCAGTTTCAATCCCTGGTACCAAAACAAATATATAAATAGAGGCAACTGATTAGCAACATAGCAGAAGAAAACCTACTTTGAACTGTATATAAATTTATCCCAGAGGCTCAAAAAGTTAACATTAAAGAAAAAAAGCAGAAGATGGTGAGTTGTAATATTAGAGACAACTTTAGGTACTACAATATCAAACTCAAAATCATAAAAGTGGTAAAAGTTGATACCTTCAGTTTTTCTACCTCTCATCCCCTTGGCAAATTGCTGTTTTTAACTTGAGAATATTAGACATAGTTGATTTATATGTTAAACTTATTTCAGGTTTTTATAAAACCTGGCCTTCCACAGACTAAACAATTGGCTTCTATTTCTGTTTTACAGTTTCACTCTAAAAGGATTTAAAACATGCAAACATAGTAACCTTACATGACACTGTTCACACAGATAAATCTTTGACTCTCATCCTTGAGTATCTGGTAAGCATTTAAAAAACACTCAGTATTTTATTTTTCTTTAGTAATAGAAAGTTAGACTTTTTAATAGCCCCAGGGCCATTTTTTATTTATTGGTATTCAAATAGATTAGGTGGTGCATTCTGTATCTTTTCTTGACAATTTTCTTTAAAAAATTAAATACTATTAAATTAATCAGCCGAGCATTCTGAATACTGTGTTATCATGTAGTAAAATGTTGTGCTTTTCCAGGGTAAGGACCTAAAACAGTACATGGATGACTATGGGAACATCATGAGTATGCACAATATAAATGTATGTTTATTGTGTAATGGTAAAGTGTAAACAAAATGAGCTAGAATGAGCACTGAAATATACCAACCTCATAACCAATCTTTGGAATTTTCTGTTTGATTTTTTAGCAAACTTCTGTTTATTGTACTACAGCTTTCCTGGGCTCATACATTTTTGTAAAACTGCTCATTTTAAAAGTTTCCTAAAAATATTTTTGATATTTTATTTTACATTATAACTGATTATCCTACATGTGTAGAATAAACCTGCAGGTATATTTTACTTTCTGAAAAAATACAAATGATGGTTACATTTTGCAAAAGACCACCTTTAAATGGTGAACTCCCCTAATATATTTAAAATGGTATTACATTATATAATAACAGTGACATTTTGGGGTTATGAATTATGAATAAGTGTTATAAGCAAGGCCAGAAACATATAGGTATTGTGATTTCTTTGTTTGAAGTAACTATCTGTATTTTCAGAAGGAATAGTAAGATAAATGTGTTTTTGTAATACATCTAAGAATTCAAACAATGCTGAAGAAGTTTGCTATAATAATCAGATAGAGGAGCCCAGAAGTTGTCAGATATATAAAAGCAATTGACATACTTTTATTCTTATAGACTTCTTCTGAGTGATATATTTTACATTTTCAAAGATTTTACTTGTGTAAAGTTCAACAGTTTATAAAGCCTATTTTGAAAATAGTCTGTCTCATCTTGTGTGTTTGAGACCTTTATAATTCTGTAGATAGTAAATAGAAACTTCAAACTTACATTTTTTTATAGTGAATTTGGTAAATATGAAGGAAAGCCAGTTTCTGTTATTGAAAGAGAGGTCTAAACATATGGCTAGCACATTGCTAAGAATTTTAGAATGAGGCTTTAAAAGTATTTCCATATACATTTCATGCGAATTATTTTCATCATAGTTTATATTTTCCTTTGCAAGGTGTTTTGAAGGCTATTTGTAGATCTCCATTTTTAAAATTCTGTTTTTTCTGCTTTTATATTAGCACTAATTTGGAAAGACTTTAGTTATCATAATTTTACAGAGGTTTGAGAAGTCTTTTAAGTTAGGTCTAAATAGTTGGAAAATATTTTTTGTTTGTTAAAATTGCATTTAATATTCTCCAAATGTAAAATTTAACAGGAATATACTGAAAGGTAGCTGTGTTCACCACTAAAACCCCAATGCAACACAACAGGAGTATATTAAAGTAGTAACTTTAGAGTTTTCAAAACATAAATAAATAGGTGGAGTCTGAAGACTTCAGAATTTATAATTTATTCAGACCAGACATGGTGGTGCAAGCCCAATACCCAGCTACTTGGGAAACTGAGGTAGGTGAATCACAAACTGGAGGCCAGCTTGAGCAATTTAATGGGACCCTGTCTCAGAATTAAAATGCAAAAGAATTGGGGGCATAGCTCTGATGTAGTGTGCTCCTGAGTTTAATCCCTTCTACACAGCTCCAAAAAATCACCAGAGGCATTCCTGCCATTAATCACCTGCTGCCTTGGCTTATTCTTGGTATTCAGATATCAATTTTCATCTACAAGTAAACTGAAGTTATTTCTTGAGTCTTCAGAAATTTAAGTTCTTTTTGGTAACCCCAGAAAATCAAGATGTGTTCCAAATCTCTCTTTTTACCACAATACACTAAATAATTCTACCATTAGTCTTGTAGGAATTGCTTTTTTCAGAGAACTAGAGTGCATTACCCCATTTTGAATCACAGCTTATTTTGAAACTGAGTAGGAGTTGCTAAAATTAAAGTATCCAGGAGGTAGGTGTTAAAAGCTGATTGAGCTATTTTTATAACTGGTAATTTGCCAGGTTATGCAGCCCCATTCTCTCTGATACTTGAGACTTTCCATAAAGCCACCAAGTCCAATGCCACATTTAAAGGTACTGACCCAGATCAGATTGTTTTATAAGAGAGTAATTGCCTGTGTTTGTTGGACATACTGGAATTTTATAATCAATTTGTAAGCATTAGTAGTATAGAGGATACATCTGTTTAAGCTGGTTTCTCTAACAAATGAACTATTACTATGAAAACAAAATTTTGTTATATTTATAATATTTATTTTTATAGACACTGTTGACACAAATGATAGATGCTTCAAATTAAACAATAAACTAAAATTGAGAAAACAGCTCAAAATGGAAAAGACATTGTCCTTAAAATGTTGTAATTTTTTTTTTCTTTTACTCTTCTAGGCCAGTTGCTTTTCTACTTACCTATTACGCTAATACCAAAGTATCTCTTGATATCTGTAAGACTAATTTATAATTATTTGCTTTTGTAGCTGTTTCTATACCAAATTCTACATGGGTTAATTATTGCCACAGAAGAATGGTGTTGCATCAAGACTTGAAACCACAGAACCTTCTCATTAATGAAAAAGGGGATTTGATGCTAGCAGATTTTGGGATGGAATAATTAAATATTTATAAATTCCTCCATGAGGTTAGGTATAAAGAAAAACCATTGTCACAATGTGTTTTCACTTTCATGTGAGTTTGGAAATTTTCTCTGAGCCCACTGAAAAATAATTGACAGAATTTTGTGGGTGGTTTACATTGGTTGTTAGCAGCAAATACTAAAAGGTGTGGGTTCCCATGTGTGGCCCATGGGCCCCATGTTTTGGATAACCTTTCAGGGAGTGTCCATAGATAAAAATATATTTTTCAGAAGTGCACTAAATGTTATTTTCTTTTTTCCATGTGTTAATATTTGCACTTTTGATCCAGAAGCAATAAGGATAAAACTGCTGTTTCCTTGTATGCATTCAGGCAGTGCCATCAAAGTATATCATGGTATTCATTACCACTGGAAATTCTTAGAGAAAAAGTATCAGTTACACTTAAAATATTTTTCCAAGCAGTAAAATGCATTAATTTAATTAAATTTCCATCCTTGAGTAAATGACTAGTATTTTTGTATTGTATATGTATGATGAAATGGGAATTATATAAAAATGCATGGACTTCACACAAATACTCTAGTTATCTCAAGGAAAAGTTTTTGGGTGATTATTTGGCTACAAGCTGAACTAGCCCCCCCACCCTTTTTTTTTTTAAGGAACATCATTTTTTTTAAATAAAATTGACCAACAAACTGTGGTTATTCAGACTTAGATATTTCGCAGATTTTTCTTGAAATTAATGAATTAATCTTGTCACTTCAAGGAAATCATTTACAGGTATTTCTCGCCAATACTAAAATTCAGGTTTACAAATACAACTTAGATTTTGAATTTTTGTATCTGATGCTTTAAGCTTAATATGTTCCCACTACTTAGAAACATTTTGGATGAGGTCAGTTGTGATATTAACAAAAAGAGGTTTCTTTAAAATTTTGAATAAATATAAAAAATTACAACCTATAACTCAAGAATAAATATTTTTCCAGTTATCAGCACCTTATATTATAGAATCATGCGTGGTAAAAGATTCATTTAAAGTGCAAGACTGACCAGAAAATTTTAACAAAATTATGAATAGTTTATGGATATAATTTGTTATCATATATCCTTGAAGAAAGAACTTAATCTAATTCTAAAGTATCAAAGAATACTACCTACAGTAATTAGAAAATACTTTTAAAATATTTCTCCTCTTTTACAACTTCATATCAGTGAGATTTGATTTTCTTCATACAGCTATATATATTATGATATGTTGTGATATGGAGTAAAGCAACATATAACAACAGAGAGAGAGCAAATGCAAATACAGAATATAGCTGTCTTCTAGCAAAATAAACTCTAAACAATTTATTAAAATGTTAAAAAAGACCATTTGTAACTAATTTTTTGGAAAAAAATTTCATAAAAATGTTATTCATGCTAACATGAGAGATATTTTAATGCATAATTAAATGTTTCAATTTTTCTCATATTTTATGGCAAATATCAGCAGTAATATATATAAGTAAAAATACTTGGGATCATTAATGATTTTTAAGAACTTAAAATGTGTTCCAAGATCCAATAATTTAAAATCCACCTCTGAAATGTGGTCCCTTTATATGCTTGCTGCCATGACTGCATTTATTATGTGCTTAGTAATAAAATTGGTAGTTATTTACTTATATAATTTTGGGCAATCTGATTAAGAAACTTGAGAGTAAAACAAAATTAGATGTTCTTTTTGTTTTGAGTAAATAGTTTCTACTAGAAGAAAAACTTTGTAGATTAGCTTTGTAATTTTTGTTACTCTCAGAATACTTTGATAGAACTTAGTTTGCAAAAACCCATGCAGTTTTCCAAAATTGCTTTTTTAATTTTTTTGCAAATTATTTCAATAGATTAATTTTTGGAAAATTTCATTAATTTTGTAAGTATGAGTATTTCAGGTACTCAGTAAGAGATTAATAATTTACTTTGTAAATGGTGAATTTTTCTTTGGCAATTTGTATACTTCTACTCTATCAGTATTTTAATTTTTGTTTGAGGCGTACATTCCTATTTGTCTTTTCTTCCTTAAAAAGGAAATGAGTAGGCCAACTATGTTTAAACAAAAAATGACAAGTTATTTACATAAGCTTCCAAAGATTATAGTATTTTTAAAGAGTTCATGTTGTTATTTCCCTCTTTATTTTCCCCAACCCTCCTCTGTTTGTCAAACTGCATTTACTGCTCTTTGACATAATCACAAAATGAATGGCTACAATAGAAACATTCATGAGTATCTGAAATGCAAAAGGAATGTCAAGGAACATCAAAAATCCACTTTTGTCTGGGAATACTGAGTGTTTTAAATTTTGCCTCTAACTTATTTAAAGGAATCAAAGAAAATTTTATCTTCTCACAGGTCACAAGGAAATTCTGATTACTGCCAGATGCATTGATGCATGCCTGCAATCCCAGTGGTTTGGGAGACAGAAACAGAATGATTGCAAATTCAATAATAACCTCAGCAAGATAGCAAACTATTAAACAATTTAGCAAGACACTGACTCAAAATAATAGCTTACTTGTAAAGTGGCCCTGGGTTAAATCTCCAGTACCAAAAAAAAAAAAAAAAAAAAAAAAAGAAGAAGAAAGAAAGAAACAAAAAAGAGAGAAAAGAAGTTCTGATTTTCCAAGAGATAATACAATCAACATTTTTGCTTTTGCTATTTATTTATTTTATTGAATAGTAAATACACTTAAGGCTTCAAATAAGTGAGGGTCGATTCAGTTTGAGTCTTTACAATTGCAAACTGAAAGGTGTCAGTGAAAATGGGTTGCATGTAAAACAAGTGCTGTTTTCCAGTGTTGATTCATTTTGTGAGGAGTGGAAAAGAGAAAAGAAAGAGGGGAGAGGATTCTGAATTGGTTTATTTTGTTTGTTTGGAATTTCTACAATCTACAGTGCTGCTGTGGACTCAAACAGAGGTCTACCAGCTTGAGGGTCAGGCACTCTACATGATGGGCTATATCCCCAGCACATACCAGCCTCTGAGTTACAACACTTGATCACCTACAGTCCTAAATTATAAATGTATGCAGGCAAGCAATCATGACCAAGCCAAACAATGCCTAAGGAATTCTTAATTCACTTTTTCACAAAAATCCAGCAAGGAAATTTTTTTGCATGTCAATAACCATGACTAGCAGTGTGACCTGAGGAAAAGATATTTTCCCTCTTCGCTTGAGGAGGAAAGCGGATGTAGAAGATGCCTGAGCAGAAAATTTTTATCACGGATCCAAGGACACCAGGAACAGAAATAGAGGCAGGAATATATGGGATTGAGAATATGCTGAGTTGGTGACTATGAATGTAGATTTTGGGGATCATTCACACATGCACACCTAGCCATTATATTCACAAACTACTGACACTTTACTCAATCCAATTTTTTTCTTATTTTTTCTTTGTCATTTTTTTTGTTGAAAAATTCTAAACTGAAGAGAACCTTGCATAACAGATAAGCCAGTTCAGGTGATGGATCTTGCCCATCCTCTCAGGAAAGGGTGAGGCAGAGGAAGTGGTTCCTCCTGTGTCATGCCTGTTTCCATCAGTGAGATTGTGCTTCAGTAATTTAGCCAGATGCTGTTGGGATATAAACAGGCAAAAGCAAGAGGTGATTCCTCATGGGGTGTGGGGTCCCAGAAGCAAAACGTGGTGTCAAAAAGAAAGCATTCATCATCCAATTTCAATCTTGTGCTCGTTATGATTTCAGTTATTCCTCTCAAGATTCATTACAGAGAGATAGGTGGCAGAAAGTCAGATCCTTGATCCTTCATTCATTCAGGTGCATTCAATACCACTCAGAAAAACGCATCAATTGCTTACCAGTTCTCCTGTGACATGGAACCGTTCATGGTAGATCTCCTCTAATCAAAGGGGAGGGAGCAGGCATTGGGCATCTAGGTTGTGAAGGGCGTAGGGTTTCTAGAATCTGGTAGGAGAAGGCAATTGGTTGCATTCCGAAGAGGGTTTGTGAAGCCTTGGACAATATGAACTTTGATGAGTGGTTCATATGACGTGGCCTGAACCAGAGATTCCACCTGAGGTCACAGAAGAGTGGCCTGAGAACACAGTGGTGTCACAGTTCCCATGACAACCAGAGACCATTCTGCTCCTAGCCTATTCAAGCCAACATTCAAGACAACCACTGGCTCAGCTGTGAGGGTAAGAGGATAGACAAAGGGAGCGGCTACCAGGGTCCTGCGTTTTTAAAGAAGTAACACTATCCTTGTTGCCTGTTCAATGAGAAACCAGGCTTTAAGAGGCATGCAGCCCCATGGGCGATAAATCCCTCCGTGTCCAGGCAAGTCAAAGGTTCCCACTGAAGCATGACAGCTCTCACTTCCACCCAGGCCCACTAGGTGGTGCCCTGCTCCATGGACTGCACCATTCATGCTGAGAGCCTGCTCACCTGGCTCCAACTGCAGGCCATAAGCCCCCACAAGTTCCAGTGGAACAAGCTGGGACCTCAGTTGTTACTCTTTTATTATTATGTCCTTTTAAATATCCAGGAAAATACATAGCTTAAAGTTTCTATTTATTTTATGCCTACCTCCCTGATCATTTTTGGTGCTGTTTATTTTTAAAATTTTCAAAATACTTTTTAGTTACTGATGGGCACAATCCCTTTTTTTTTTATTATTACATTATGTTCATGTGGTAAGGAATGAACACAAGTGCCTCACATGTGCTGGGCACACACCTTACTACTGAGTCACACCCATAACCCTGGTGATTTCTTTTTTAAAATTCATGTTTGATTTGACTTTTGCAACATGTTATGTTTTTAAACATAACAATTCAAAATTTCTTGAGTACCAGGAGTGAACTCAGGGTCAATCGACCACTGAGTCACAATCCCAGTCCTATTTTGTACTTTATTTAGAGACAGGGTCCCACAGAGTTGCTTAGTGCCTCACTTTTGGTGAGACTGGCTTTGAACTCATCATCCTCATGCCTCAGCATTACAGGTGTGTGCCACCACACCCAGCTAAACAGAACAATTTTGTTCTTTCATTACATAATTATATTTACTGAAGTTTCTGAGCATTTTTGTACTGCTTGCATCCTTTCTTGCCATGACAGATTATTTCCTGATTTTTTCATGAAATTTTGGAATATGAACTAATGCAGTTTTTATCTGTGGGTAATGTGTATAGCCTTTACCTGTTTAGGTGTAACCCTATGGAATGGTGTGCTGCAGTCAGCTCACACTGAGAGATGATTTTCAAATTTTTAGCAATTTTGCCTGCTAAACATGGCCATTATTAGTATTTAATCATATGAACTTATAATTAAGGTAAATTCAGAAACAAAAATAATGAATATGCAAGAGTAATTATTTCTGATTATTCTGTTGATTTTTACTATAGTTATCTATGCAGTAAGAGTTACTTCTGTGGTATATTTATTGCAAAGTACCACATAATGGTGTGCTACTGCATGTTCTTCCAATTGTTACACATTCAGTTTCATGTTGGTAGTGTGAAGTGTGCTATAGAGGACTGTTGCCTAAGGAAATCAGAAAAAAACTACAGGTCAGGGCTTGCCTGACTGTTGATTGTCTAATCCAGGGGCTTCTTAGAACATTTTTAGGTTGTGTGGACTATAGTCTCTGTTGCATATTGTTTTATTTGATTAGTAACATTTAAAATGCAAAACCAAAATAAACAAAAAAAAAAACAAAACAAAAACAAATTTAGTTCAGGAACTATACAAAAGCATCTATTCTTGTACTGGAATCTTGGTCTAGATTTAAGAAAGCAATGTTGAAAGTGTTAGGAAATGAGATTAAATTTAAATTTACTGGATCTATAGCTATTATGTAGTGAATGGCACAAAAATTGAGCCAGTAAGTGTTCTTCTGGTTCTCAAAACTACCAGTGAGCATTTGTGTTTGAATCATCCTTGTTTATTAATAACATAATTACTTCTTTGTGTCAGGTAGTAGTCAAGTTTTAATCATACTCTGAGACTAACAAACTTACCTCATATTTCTTTTGCAAGAGACTGGTGTTTCTGTGAGGGATCAGTTGCAGTTTAGACACCCAAGGCTTCACCTTTTATCTCACTGTGCATCAAAACCCAAGCACTTTCGACCAGTATCAGCAACCCCTATGAAGAAAATGACAGTCTGTCTATGCTTAAGAGCTCTTGACTTTCAGTTCTCTCTTTGTTAAATTTGCTTTCTGGGTATTGCTTATACATTCTTGCAACCACCTTTACATATTTAAGCATTATATTTTGATCTACATTTCATTGAGGTAGGAACATTTTCAAATGTTTCTAGAAATATAAGGCATGTTTTAATTCTCTAACATTTTATTTTTTAAGTATGACAGAAAAAAATTGTAACTGTAGATGTATCTGATATCAAATTTTAAGAGATTAGGAATCAATCACCAATACAATAATTTTTGCTGCCAAAAAAATTATTGCCAAGTAAATTTTTTGTGTAGATGTCAACATAAAATTTCTCCAGAATCTCTTTATATTAGAAGTGTATTCCATTATCATTTGCAACTGCTTATGAATAAGAATTGAACTTTTTTTAGTATTAAATTACCAAGACAAAAATACAGAAATAAGGTAAATTTTAATATTGATTTGGTAAGAAACCCTTGAGTTCAATTTTTAAAGTACTATTTTTAAATAACTATTATTCTTTAAAATTTTAAATGTATAGTTCCAGGCTGTAATTTTTATTCAACTCTGGATAATGACTTGAATGAAATTTCTTTCATAATGTTTCACAATCCAAAAGTGTAAAAGAATTTTTTTAGTACTTCCTATTTGAAGACATTTGAGTTAGTGTTTTGATCTCTTAACTGCACATATATGATTCTAAAAGACTGTTATTCTCTGATTTTTGTATGTTGGTTTTCTATACTTTACCTGCAATGATAATTACACAGTAGGATAAAATATTCAGTAAGTTAAACATTGTCTCATTTTCCCAATACAGATATTGTTCACAAATATCTAAAAATGGGATCAGATGTTGAGAGTGACCAAGCTTCTGGGAAATCATTTGATGAAGTCCAGTCACCTACAGGTGTTTGTCTCAGAAATCATAAACATAGATGGATCTCAATAGAGGTTACACTTTAAAATATATATATATATACACACACATATATACACATTTATATGTGTGTTTTTGTATATAAATATACACACACATATATGTGTATATATATATATATCAAGCAAATAAAGCAATTTGGAAATTTTCATGAAGAGAGCTTTTATAAATATATCAGTGAGTTGTATTCCTAATATTTCCTTTTTACTAATTATTATTGCAATGCAAGTACACATTCATCATAGTACTCTATATTCTACAGAATACAGAATATTCATTTTTAGTTCCCTGTTGAGGAAAAGTGATTTTTTTTAAATTCCAGAAATCTAGACTGACATCATTCTAGAGGGCCTTAGCACAGTCCTCTTTTCAGAAAATGTAATTTCAGTTATATCTCTAAGATTCATTTGGATAATTAATATTCAGATTTTAAGAGAGAAAAATAAAATAGACACCACCATTTTTTCCCTTGCTTTATAAGTATCAGTATCAGTTCCTTTGTGGTTCATGGCACCTAGAAATCCCTATTGTATGTAGTAAATTATTTCCCCATATAACTTATGCAACATATTTCCTTTTTTACCAATGGGATATTATAACTTTGAAGAAATTATGACTTTTGTCATTTCAGTAAGTGCTGTATATTCATATTTTTCTACAAAAAAATGAAATCTCTAAAAATAGAAGTTTGCTTTCTTTCTTGTAACTGTAGAGACAATGAAGATTAGAGTGTCTGTTCTTCTGGTTGATTATATTTTTATTGTTAAAAGATTTTTTCTGAGTGAGTTAAGGAAAACAATATCAGTGTTCACTATAAAAATTAACACTTTCAACTCTTGAGATCAACTTGATATTTGTATAATTAAATAGATATATCAAAACAACAATATAATTTTCCTTATTTTCCCTTATAATACATGTGATTTTACCACAGGTGTAAAAGATGTTGGCATTTGGGTCTATATGTAGATTGCCTAATTCTTTCATTGAATTATATATTTTCCCCCCAGAGGTGACATGCTTAGATTATATATTTATTTTTAGTTTAATTCATTTTAGTATGTAGAACAATTTATTTTTCATTCCTTCCGTTGCACATATACACATGATCTATTTCTCGTTCATCATGGCCTAAATGATGATTTCAACTTTACAATGCTGAAAAATCAATACACATTTATAAGAACTCATATTTCACATTATGAATATTGATCTTTTCCCTGACTGGCAATATGCAGTATGATACTATTTTTTGATGCAGTATCACAGCTCCCAATTAGCCATGAATCCACAGGACTAAATTACAGTACTCTACAGAGTTCTCTGCTGCTAAACTGTGATATTCAGTGAGTTAGTTATATTTAAGTTCATTTCCAACTTAATGACATTTTCATCTTAGAAGTGGTTTATCAGGGCATAACCGGACATAACCCCATGGTAAGTTGAAGAGCATGTAATCTTATTCAAGAATATTTTCGGAAATTTCTTTGTTTATTGTTCTAGATGAGTGTTAGGCATTTCATTGTTTTGGGCAAAAATGATCTTGGTATTTGATTTGGGTTATATAAAATATTAAATCAATATGGTGATAATCACTATTGTTGCATTATTTAGTCTAACCATTTGGAATATGGGGTATATCTGTATTTAAGTCTTTTATCTCAGTAAATATTTACACAGTTTCTTTCTTATCTCTTTCGTTTTTCATGTTTTTATTATAAAAGGATTTCTTTTCATAGAATTCACAATTGTCGATGTGATGATAGAGGCAAGTTTCTCCTTGAAGTTTGTCTCGCCTCACATTCTATAGTTAAAGGAAAAGAACAACTTTTACTTCTATTAACAGCCAAAAGAAAATGTTTAATTTTCTTTCACATGTTGTATTTAAAATAATAATATCGACTTGTTTAAGTATTTATATTGATCAAATGTTGTTGTACTTGCCTGTTCCTACCATATGGTGTCATAATTTCAAAGTAAATCCAAGATAAATTTACTAATGGAATGACCCCAAAATAATTGAGTCCAATTTGTCTTATATCACTTCTGTAAAACTGCATCATATACCTTTGCTTACAGTAGTAAATATTTTGCCTTCAATATATTATATATAATCAATGTTGGTAACTTTTAAACTGCAGTTAACTTCAGCTAATTATTACTACAAAATACTACTCTAAAGTACATGAATCAAAAGTCAAATGTCCTGTCTTTTTGTTTTGATTCCTTTTTATCTTTTTGTAAAATTTAAAGAAATGGTTATCCCTACCTGCAGATATCAGAATACCTGATGGATATCTGGAAAATTTGCAGCTCAACAGTCCACCATTTCATCAGCCATTGAGCTGGAGGTCTCATAGAGATATCTTAGTAAATTTTTGGTATCTTACATAATCAGATCTGCTTTTTCTATTATCTGAATGTAAACCTTTTAATTTTGGCAGTTATGGGAATTGACGCAAAATTTGCACAAGCTAGGCAAGCTCTGCCAATTTGCTAAAACCCCAGCACTTAACTTAATATTATGTAAACCTTCTGAGTTTTATCATTTTCCATTCTTTAGGGTTTGTTGGAACACTTAACATGCATGCATATTGGAATGGGACTTCCAATAAGCTATGTTATATTTTATTTTTGGTAAATTTTATTGATATATGCAACATATTCAGAATATATACCACATATATCTTCTTAGAGGTACTTTACTGATACAATGAACATTTGTCAATATACATGGATTATCCAGTGAAGTACCCAAACCATCACCCTACAACTCAATCAGTTTCTGCAGTGCTGACATACCTATATGAGTAGTATGCAGTTGAATAAAATTTTTAAAATCCCAGAAAGCCCATTCTCTCACCTTTTTTTGCACTTAATACTCCTCACCTGTGGCCATGATCCCTGTCTCTTTTATACCAAGGATTAGTTTTACCTGCATGCATTTTACTATTTTGACCATATTATTTTATATTATATTTTAATACCTGGAACTTTCTTATTCTCATAAGTACACATTCATAATTACCTTTAAAATTTTTAATACTTCTTTTCTGATTATTATTGAAACCACTGATCTTTGTGTAATTTATTATAGAAATATATTTTCAAAAATTTGCAGACATGGAAATGTATATTATATATACAGTTTGTATGTACATACACATATGTACTAAATGCTTTGTATCTTGATATGTATGAAAGTGTACAGTATGCATTTTTTGTGGTTGGTTCCTTGTGCTGTGTTACATTTGTGAGTTTTATTTATGTTGTTGCATATAGTGATATTTCATTTGTTTTGTTGCATGCTGTTTTACTGTATATGTTTTTAGTGTTTTACATTTTTTCAATTCTGTCGATGGTCATTTTGCTTTTATTCAACTTTTTACTGTTATCAGACAGTGCTAAAATCATTCCTGTGATTTTTTTTTTTGCTTAACATATGTAACACTTCATATCTAGGAGTGGAATTATTGGATCATACTGTGTGTGTGTATATATATATATATATATATATATATATATATATATATATATATATTCAGTCTTCCTAGAAAATATATAAAGATTCCAAAGTAGTTGTACTAATTTATACTTCCAACATCAATGTATGATAGTTCTCATTGGTCTTTTTGCCCATTTTTAAGGATTTTTCTTTTTAATTTTAACTTTTCTGGTAAAATAGTGGTCTCATTGTGATTTTATTTTGCATTTCATTGTCTAAGTTAAACACTTTTAAATAAGTTTGTTGGTCATTTAGGTATCCTCTTTTGTAGATTAATTGCCCAAGTCTGTTGTCTATTTCCTACCAGTTTTTGTAACTTTTCCTTACTGATTTATAGGGAGTCTTTACATGCCACATAAAGAAACTTTGTCAGCTTTACATTTTGCAAACATCTTCTAGAATGTAGTAATTGTCCTAGCACTTGTTATTGAAAGCACAGCATTTCCTGGTGTACTATGATCTTTGACATCATTGCATATTATGTCTTTTGGATGACTAGAGTCCTCTACTAGGGATACATATAAAGTGTTGTAATAAATAAAATGGGCAAAAAGTAAGTGGTCTGCAAATCATAAGTCTTCAGAGAAGGAAGCACTTGAGATGGTCCTTGAACGATGGGTAAGAATTTGTCAAATTGAAAATGAGTCTATGAATGAAGAGCATTCTAAGCAGAGGAAATTTCATGCAATAAACTCAGAGATAGGAATGTGTATGTTATGTTAGGAAAATTGTAACAGATAAAAAGGGTCGATATGTAATAATTTATTTAAAAAAAAGGATTTGAAGGGATAGAATGAACCAGAATATAAAAAGCATGAGCTATCCATTCAAGGAGTCTGAACCTCCTACGTAATAAAAAGTGTTTATTTAAACAAGGGCTGACATGATCACATATTTTTTTTTTTCAAATAATAGCTTCAGGAACAATAGAGACAATGAACTATAGGGAGAGAGAGACAAGAGAAATGTAGATGAATTAGAAATTTATTCCAAATTAGGTATTGGGTGGCCACCATATGGAAAAAGAAAGTAGAACACAGACCCTAGAGGTAATGCTGAGAGAAGATAGACAGGACATGGTACCCAGCTAAACTTTGTGTCTCAGGGAGGAACAATTGATGATGACTTCTGTGGTTCTTATGGCTATTTATCTCCTTTCCATATATTATATCATGGGATATTTTATTCACAAAAGTTGTTTTAATTAAATATTCTAAAGTGAATAATTATTTTATTCTGTATACACTCTGAGCACATTGACAAAGTGTATCCAACTCGATTTTGGTACATGTGCGTGATCATCATAGTTTTGCACATCACTGCTTAAAATATTTAAAAATATATTTTGTCACTTGATTTTCTGGCCAAAAGTTTTCTTGGCAATCAATTTTTATAAAAGATTTGTACTTAGATGAATTCTGAATTATGTTTGTCCTGATTAGGAGGAATAGAATGATTTAATACCATGTGATAGCTTTTTGGGGGAATTATCAAACCCAGGGTCTCCAGCATAATAAGAAAGTGCTTTACGAATGAGCTCCATTCTCAACCCTCACAATGCACTTCTCAAAGCTGTCATTTAAAAGCAGTTGTGTCTTGCAGTCTACATGTAACCCTATTATGAATGCTTAATGATTAGGGTTTTTATAATTGTCTGTTCCTATCCATTTACCATGATTTTGATATTGAAATGGCTTATAAATTCCAGAATAATCATGCCAGCTATATTTTGATTTCTATCCATCCATTCTTTCCTTATCATTTACATTACTAAGCAGATCTTTTTCTTAAGTTCTTAAGAAAGAAATTTATTACTCAATTTTTTAAATTAAAAATCATAAATTCACAAAGGGCAATGTTGTTTGATTCATTCTGTTATTTTTCCCTTTCCCCAACCCCTCCCACCACACTTTTCCCTCTATACAGTCCTTTCTTCCTCCATTCTTACCACCCTCCTTATCCCTAAGCCTAAACCTAACCCTAAACCTAATGCTAACCCCTCCTACCCCCCATTATATGTCCTCATCTGCTTATCAGCAAGATCATTCGTCTTTTACTTTTTTAAGATTGGCTTATCTAACATAGCATGATATTCTCCAATTTCATCCATTTTCCTGCAAATGCCATAATTTTATCATTCTTCATGGCAGAATAATATTCCATTTTATATATATATATATATATATGCCAAGTTTCTTTAACCATTCACCAACTGAAGGGCATCTAGGTTGGTTCCACAATCTGGCTATGGTGAATTGAACAGCTATGAACATTGATGTGGCTGTATCTCTGTAGTATGCTGATTTTAAAACCTTTAGGTATAGGCCAAGTAGTGGGATGGCTGGGTCAAATGGTGGTTCCATTCCAAGCTTCCTGAGGAATCTCCATACTGCTTTCCAGAGTGGCTGCACTAATTTGCAACCCCACCAGAAATGTATGAGTGTCCTTTTTCCCCACATCCTCGTCAACACCTGTTGTTGCTTGTGTTCTTGATAATCACCATTCTAATTGGGGTGAGATGAAATCTTAGGGTAGTTTTGATTTGCATTTCTCTTATTACTAGAAATGCTGAACATTTTTTCATATATCTGTTGATTGCTTGTACATCTTCTTCTGTGAAGTACCTGTTCATTTCCTTAGCCCATTTGTAGATTGGATTATTTGTATTCTTGGTGTAGAGTTTTTTGAGTTCTTTATAGATTCTGGAAATTAGCGCTCTATCTGAAGTATGAGTGGCAAAGATATTCTCCCACTCTGTAGGCTCTCTCTTCACATTACTGATAGTTTCCTTTGCTGAGAGAAAGCTTTTTAGTTTGAATCTAGCCCAGTGGTTGATTCTAGCTTTTATTTCTTGTGCTATGGGAGTCCTGTTAAGGAAGTCTGATCCTAAGCCAACAAGTTGAAGGTTTGGACCTACATTTTCTTCGATAATTTGCAGAGTCTCTGGTCTGATTCTGAGTTCCTTGATTCATTTTGAGTAGAGTTTTGTGCAGGGTGAGAGATAAGGGTTTAATTCCATTCTGTTGCATACGTTTTTCCAGTTTTCCCAGCACCATTTGTTGAAGAAGCTATCTTTTCTCCACTGTATATTTTGGCACCTTTGTCTAGTATGAGAAAATTGTATTTATTTGGGTTTGGGTCCATGTCCTCATTATGTACCACTGATCTACCTTTCTATTTTGGTACCAATACCATCCCATTTTTGTTACTATTGCTTTGTAATAGAGTTGAAGATCTGGTATTGCGATACCCCCTGTTTTGCTATTTCTACTGAGGATTTCTTTAGCTATTGTGGGTTTTTTTATTCTTCCAGACGAATTTCATAATTGCTTGCTCTATTTCTGTAAGGTACATCATTGGGAATTTAATTGGATTTGCATTGAATCTGTATAGCACTTTGGGTAGTATGGCCATTTTGACAATATTAATTCTGCCTATCCAACAACATGGAAGATCTTTCCATCTTCTAAGGCTTTCTTTAATTTCTTTCTTTAGTGCTCTGTAGTTCTCATTGTAGAGGTCTTTCACCTCTTTTGTGAGATTGATTCCCAAGTATTTTATTATTTTTGATGCTCTTGTGAATGGGGTAGTTTTCCTAATTTCTATTTCTGAAGATTCATCACTTATGTATAAAAATGTGTTGGATTTATGAGCATTGATCTTGTAACCTGCTACTTTATTGAATTCACTTATGAGTTCTAAGAGTTTTCTGGTGGAATTTCCAGGTTCCTCTAAATATATAATCACGTCATCAGCGAACAGGGATAGTTTGAGTTCTTCTTTTCCAATTCGTATCCCTTTAATTTCTTTGGTTTGTCTAATTGCTCTGGCTAGAGTCTCAAGAATGATGTTGAATAGGAGTGATGAAAGAGGGCATCCCTGCCTTGTTCCAGAGTTTAGGGGGAATACTTTCATTTTTTCACCATTTAGAATGATATTGGCCATGGGCTTAGTGTAGATGGCCTTTACAATGTTAAGGAATGTTCCCACTACCCCAATTTGTTCTAGTGGTTTGAGCATGAAGGGATGCTGTATTTTATCAAATGTTTTTTTCTGCATCTATGGAAATAATCATGTGATTTTTAACTTTTAGTCTGTTGATATGGTGAATGACATTTATTGATTTCTGGATGTTGAACCAACCTTTCATCCCTCCCAAACCTGATAATAACTATCTTTGTATCTGTGACATATATGGTGGCAGTGGTGGAGAGTTAGAAGTAAATGGGCCTGCATGTGACTTAACAGCAGTAGAAATTTGAACATTGGTCTGCTCTAAAGTGAAAGCCTTTTTATGACCTGGTAGTGATAGAGTTTCATTGATAGGCCATAAGCTAACATTGGCACGAGTAGCAGTTTGTAAGGAGGGTCTTTCCTTCTTTTGTTCTAATATTAAGGACTGTAAATTCGTCCAGTCACCTCCCTGTAAAGGAGATACCCACCAAGGTAGTCCAGAGGTGCTGAAAAGGGGTAATAGCCCACATATCCAGCAATTATCTTTCTGTAATTTAGTGGCATATTGCTGGGTCCAATTTAGGAAAGAATTAGTTTCAGTGGATCTGCCTATAATAATAAAGAAAGAGAGGAAGAAAAGTTTACATATCACCATTGTCTCTGCAGAAGAGATATTTTAGGTCTTCTATTGGAGTGCAGGAGTATCATTCCTCAGTTCCTTGGGAGGAAGTTTCTTTGGGAGTTGACTCAGGATGACAGGCTTTAACTCGAGAGTGGTGAATCCAGTTCTCTTGTCCCAGCACTTTTACTGCGGAGGGGGTAGATAAGATTACAGGAAAAGGTCCTTTTCAAATAGGGTCCAAATTTGGAGAACTTGAAGGTATGGTTTTTATCATGACTAGATCTCCAGGCTCAAACAGAGGTGGAGAAGTGATTGGCTCAGATGCAGGATATTTACAGATTTCAGTTTGAAATTTGGCCAACTTTGTGATATGAGCCACTAAATCTGCAGTTTTCTGATCTTTAAGGATATCATTTCTTAGGAATAGCCTCCCATATAGGAGCTCAAATGGGCTGAGCCATAATGTTTTGGGGGTATTCCTGATTCTGAGTAGGGCTAGAGGAAGCATTTTAGGC
>NW_027632484.1:0-36110 GCF_902686455.1 Sciurus vulgaris | reverse complement strand
AATTGCTTACCAGTTCTCCTGTGACATGGAACTATTCATGGGTGATCTTCTCTAATCAAAGGGGAGGGAGCAGGCATTGGAATCTAGGTTGTGAAGGGTGTGGGGCTTCTAGGCTCTGGTAGGAGAAGGCACATTGTTGCACTCCCCAGAGGGTTTGTGAAGCCTTGGGCATTATGAACTTTAAGGAGTGACTCACATGACATGGACTGCACCACAGATTCCACCTGAGGTCACAGAGCAGTGGCCTGAAAACACAGTGGCATCACAGTTCTCATGACAACCAGGGACCATTCTGCTCCTAGCCGCTCAAGCCAACATTCAAGACAAGCACTGGCTCAGCTGGGAGTGTAAGAGGATAGATGAAGGAAACTGCTGTGAAGGTCCTGTGTTTTTAAAGAAGTAATACCATTCTTGTTGTCTGGTTAGATACAAACCAGGCTGTAAGCTCTATGCCACCCCATGGGCGATAAATCCCTCCATATCCAGTCTAGTCAAGGGTTCCCATTGAAGCCTGACTGCTCGCCCTTTCACCCCAGCCTGCTAGGTGGCGCCGTTTCAATGGCCCACACCATTTATTCTGTGAGCCCACTCACCTGGCTCCTGCCAGGTGTCCATAAGCCCCCACAAGTTCCAGTGTAAGAAGTTGGGACCCAGGGGTGCCTGAGAAGACATATCTCAACAAGCTGAGCATCAGCACCAGTGGATTTGCTCTCTTACCACACTCCTCCAGGACTGGGAAAATCTGGGTCTTCTTCAGAGGCAGGAAACTAGCCTAGAGGCCTAGCAGTCACACAGAGTAATGGGTAGTGAGTGCTCAGCTCAGTACAGCATGAAGAGCAGTGCCCTGGCTTAAGTGATCATTGAATTGGGGCACATCACATTCCATCTGTCAGGTTTCTCTTCCTAACCTACAAAGTTTTGAAAGGAGACAGCTGTTATGTGGGATGTCCGTGTTCCACATGAACATGTGTGGCTCCTCTAGTTGCTCACAAAGAGATCAGGGAATCATTCTCTCAGCATGTTGGACGGAGGTCAGGAGGAACCTAACAAGCAAGGAGAATTGTGTGCTCACTCCAACTGTGAGGCCCCTCCTCCTTGGCTGCTGCATTAAGAGTATACTGTACCCAGATACTTACCTACTGGGATTTCTCCAGGGGCACATCAAATCTCCTCAAGATGCAGAAAACTCTGGTCAATCTGTATTCACACAATAGTTTGTCTTCTTGACCAGACAAATGCCTCTCTGTCACAAGGGTCTGTGGGATATTGCCAGGAGTCCTCTAACCATCCTCGAGATGGAGCAGACTACAAGCCAAAGAATGAAATAACAGCCTGGTGATGGCATGGTGAGCACAGATACACAGGGCATAACACCAGGTTCGAACAAAGACCATGCTGAATGTGGAATGGGGCAAAACTTCCAAGCTGAATATTCAAAAGGGGAGAGTAAGGATGTTTTGGGGGCAAGAAAAGCTGGAGATTGTTCATGCTGGAAAAAAAAAAAACTTTGGAGAAGAGACACTATAAAACTCACCAATGTTTATGGTCAACCCTCAATGTCTACAACATATATTCAGGCTCATCATACACTACAAATGCAGGAAGTAGTTATTGCCCTTTCATTCTGTATATTCACCTAAGAATACCCATCTTTTGGCAGAATGAATCCTTTACAGCCTAATTTTCTTTTCTTCAATGTCTACAGCAGTGTGTCTATTTTCCCAGACCTCTTTGCTTCTGCTGAGGCTTCTTTGGGAGCTGCTGTTTTGTAGTCTATTTGGGAGAGGAGAGATGGACTAGTAGTAAATTAAAATAATTATTTGGGTATAGTTACATACAGGAGAGGAAATGTTGCCTTTGTACCAAATCCCAAAATTTACTTCATAATCTATTTTTTGAAAGATAATATCTGCTAGATACCTGAAAGAAAATTCTAATTTTCTGTGAGAATTCCATTGAATTCTTGGTATTACTTAAATCCAGTGTGTTCAAGGCCATTTTTTTATTTGTTTTTGATACCAGTGATTGATCCCAGTTGTGTTTCACCACTGAATCACATCTCTAAACCTTTTTAGCACTTTGAGATGGGGCCATAGTAATTTGCTTATTTTCTTGCTTTACTGTTAGGACCTTGCTACATAGCTAAGGCTACCTTTGAACTCCAGATCCTTGTTGGCATGACCAGCTCAGTGTGTTCATTTTTCAGATAGAAGAGCCTTGCCATTATGTTTGCCAGTGATATTTAGAAATAAAATAAGTTCCCTATGCATCTTCATGGGTGGTTTATGGGTTATGTTTTTCTGTGAAGGGAGGGGTGGTACCAGGAATTGAACCAAGGTCTACTCTGCCATTGGACTGTATACCTAGTTCTTTTTAGTTTTCATTTTGAAACAGTCTTGGTAAAATGCTGGCTTTTGGTTTGGTGATTCTCCTACTTCAATTGACCAGGTAGCATGAGTCACTTTACCTGACTAGGACACTATTTCTTTTTCTTTTCCTTTTTTTTTTTTTTTTTTTTTTTTTTTTTGGTACTAGAGATCGAAGCTAAGGGTATTTAAACACTGAGCAACATCCCCAGTCCTTTTTACTTATTTTTATTCTGAGAAAGTGTCTTGCTAAGTTTCTCAGGACCTAAGTAACTGAGGCAAGCTTTGAGTTTACAATCCTTCTGACCCAGCCTCCAAGCCTCTGGGATTGTAAACATGTACCACAACATTTGGCTAGGACCTATTCTTTTTAAAATATCAGTTACTGATTAACCTTTATTTTATACATTAAGTTATGTGTAGTTCTGAGAATTGAACCCAGTGCCTCACACATGGAAGGCAAGTGGTCTACCACTGAGCCACAACCTAAACCACAGGACATATTCGTAATGAGTATTTGACTACAAGACATAGCTCTTTTTTAAAGATGTTATTAATCAAAGAAAATGAACCTACTCTTTTGAGAACTGGCTACTATTTTAGACTGCAAATTTTCTGAAATATTTTAATATTATTTATTAAAGCTTAGTTTATAACCTGGTGAAATGCTTACAATATCTAATTGTTTTCAAGTAGTATATATTCTTTCCTTTAATAACATTCCCTTTTACAATAGTAATTTGAAAGTTAGTAAAGAAGAAAAAATAGAAACTGTTGAATATCTTCTTCATCAGACTTTCTTGATAAAATACTTGAGGGCATCATAATAGTCATTGAAGAGATTGCAGGTAGCAAGGACTACCACAATCTGATATTGCATATTCCCATGTTTTCATTAATAACTTTGAGAGAAATTCTGCATATTTTTGATAAATGCCTGATAATTGCTTCCATCACATTCTTATGTAGTTTGTTGCTGTTAGCATAAAATTATTTTAACTAAAGAGAAATGTACAATTTTTTCTAAAGTACCTGCAAGAATAGAGAATTTGGAGCCCATAAAATTTTTAAATATTTAATTTTCAAAAAAATTTCAAAAATTAATTCATATCATTTCCCCTAATATCTAAATATAAAATTAATGTATGAAGCAGCAATTCTGTTTCTAGGGTTATACTCAAAAACTTTGAAACAGTTTTACAAAGTCTTGTTAATATTATTTGTCATTTATAACTAAATATCTTATATTTGGTACCAGGGATTGAACCCAGGGGCACTTATACACTGACACACATCCTCTGCCTTTTTTATATTTTATTTTAAGGGAGGGTCTTGCTGAGTTACTTATAGACTGATTAGGTTGCTGTGGTTGGCTTTGAACTTGTGATCCTTCTGCCTCCACCTCTTGAATCACTGCAATTATAGGGATGGACCACTGCACCTCGCCTAAATAACTTTGAAATATTATGCTTTAGGAATGTTTCTGCTTGATAATAGACCCATGATTATTTAAAGATTCTTTATATTAAAATATTAAATTTGGGATAATAATTTCATATTCTTTATAAATGATACTTAAGTACTTTTGTTTAATTCACTAATTGACACAAATTCTGGACATTTCTCAATAGGAATATAAGTTCATTTAGGCAAGGATTATATCTTTTATATTCTATTGGATGCTTACTCATATGGTACACGCTAGGTAGTGAATTCATGAAGGAATGGATGTGAACAATCTTGAGATAGTTAAAGTTAGCAAATGAATAAAATCATTAGTTTAATTTTGTGATGATCTAAATTTTATTATATGAGAGAGTGATAGATATTAGCTAAATTAAAATATTTTTAATATTTTTATAAGTATTTTTCATAGAAATTATTTTAACTCTACTGGTTTGCATGAATAGTCCTAGACATGAGTTTATATGTAGTGACGTCTGTTACAACTTTAGTTTTCTGCTTTGCTTTCTCAATCCTTCCCATATGATCCTGAATCTTGGGCAGGTGATGGAACAATTTTCAAATACTGTGAACTACAGAGCCCGTGGTGAAGACTGACAGGCCTCCACCATCTCACAGCACTCATTCCTTCCTCCACCAGTACACAGGGTCTTTCAAGAAATGCCCATTGCAGAGACCCCACAGTTTTACTGGAGGAAGCATTGGTTCCAACATGGCAATGCCCAGAAGTGGAAGCAGATTTAGTAATTTGATTATTTGTCTATTTTATCTTTCTTATTGTAGAACATGCATGTTTTTAGGTTTTAGTTTGCCAGCCTTTATTATCTACTTTCACTTTGCCAGTTAAAAAAAAAAAGTTAAGAGTAGAAAGAACATCAGAAAGATGGAACATTTCAGAGAGGATATTTTTGATAATACAGAGAAGTAATATTTGAATACCTGTCCATCAGAAAGGAACCAAATCCCATAAGAAGGACATGCAGAATTTCAAATTGATTGGCAGCTTAGGGTGGTGCTTAATTTAGGATCATACCTCATTAATACTTGAAATCATCACTATAGACTCATACAGTAATTAGATTATCACCTCAGTTGTTACACTTTTATTATTATGTCCCTTTAAATATCCAGGAAAATACATAGCTTAAAGTTTCTATTTATTTCATGCCTACTTCCCTGATTATTTTTGGTGCTGTTTATTTTTAAAATTTTCAAAATCCTTTTTAGTTACAGATGGGCACAATCCCTTTATTTTTTTAATTACATTATTTTCATGTGGTAAGGAATGAACACAAGTGCCTCACATGTGCTGGGCACACACTTTACTACTGAGTCACAACTATAATCCTGGTGATTTCTTTTTGAAAATTCATGTTTGATTTGACTTTTGCAACATGTTATGTTTTTAAACATAACAATTCAATATTTCTTGAGTACCAGGATTGAACTCAGGGTCAATCAACCACTGAGTCACAATCCCAGTCCTATTTTATACTTTATTTGGAGACAGGGTCCCACAGAGTTGCTTAGTGCCTCACTTTTGGTGAGACTGGCTTTGAACTCATCATCCTCCTGCCTCAGCATTACAGGTGTGTGCCACCACACCCAGCTAAACAGAACAATTTTGTTCTTTCATTACATAATTATATTTACTGAAGTTTCTGAGCATTTTTGTACTGCTTGCATTCTTTCTTGCCATGACAGATTATTTCCTGATTTTTTCATGAAATTTTGGAATATGAACTAATGCAGTTTTTATCTGTGGGTAATGTGTATAGCCTTTACCTGTTTAAGTGTAACCCTATGGAATGGTGTGCTACAGTCAGCTCACACTGAGAGATGATTTTCAAATTTTTAGCAATTTTGCCTGCTAAACATGGCCATTATTAGTATTTAATCATATGAACTTATAATTAAGGTAAATTCAGAAACAAAAATAATGAATATGCAAGAGTAATTATTTCTGATTATTCTGTTGATTTTTACTATAGTTATCTATGCAGTAAGAGTTACTTCTGTGGTATATTTATTGCAAAGTACCACATAATGGTGTGCTACTGCATGTTCTTCCAATTGGTACACATTCAGTTTCATGTTGGTAGTGTAAAGTGTGCTATAGAGCACTGTTGTCTAAGGAAATCAGAAAACACTACAGGTCAGGGCTTGGCTGACTGTTTGTTGATTGTCTAATCCAGGGGCTTCTTAGTACATTTTTAGGTTGTGTGGACTATAGTCTCTGTTGCATATTGTTTTATTTGATTAGTAACATTTAAAATGCAAAAGCAAAATAAACAGAAAAAAAAACAAAAACAAAAACATGTTTAGTTCAGGAACTATACAAAAACATCTATTCCTGTACTGGAATCTTGGTCTATATTTAAGAAAACAATGTTGAAAGTGTTAGGAAATGAGATTAAATTTAAATTTACTGGATCTATAGCTATTATGTAGTGAATGGCACAAAAATTGAGCAAGTAAGTGTTCTTCTGGTTCTCAAAACTACCAATGAGCATTTGTGTTTGAATCATCCTTGTTTGTTAATAACATAATTACTTCTTTGTGTCAGGTAGTAGTCAAGTTTTAATCATACTCTGAGACTAACAAACTTACCTCATATTTCTTTTGCAAGAGACTGGTGTTTCTGTGAGGGATCAGTTGCAGTTTAGACACCCAAAGCTTCACCTTTTATCTCACTGTGCATCAAAACCCAAGCACTTTCCCACCAGTATAAGCAAGCCCTATGAAGAAAATGACAGTCTGTCTATGCTTAAGAGCTCTTTTCTTTCAGTTCTCTCTTTGTTAAATTTGCTTCCTGGGTATTGCTTATACATTCTTGAAACCGCCTTTACATATTTAAGCATTATATTTTGATCTACATTTCATTGAGGTAGGAACATTTTCAAATGTTTCTAGAAATATAAGGCATGTTTTAATTCTCTAACATTTTATTTTTTAGGTATGACAGAAAAAATTGTAGCTGTAGATGTATCTGATATCAAATTTTAAGAGATTAGGAATCAATCACCAATTCAATAATTTTTGCTGCCAAGTAAATTTTTTTGTCTAGATGTCAACATAAAATTTCTCCAGAATCTCTTTATATTAGAAGTGTATTCCATTATCATTTGCAACTGCTTATGAATAGGAATTGAACTTTTTTTAGTATTAAATTACCAAGACAAAACTACAGAAATAAGGTAAATTTTAATATTGATTTGGTAAGAAACCCTTGAGTTCAATTTTTAAAGTACTATTTTTAAATAACTATTATTCTTTAAAATTTTAAATGTATAGTTCCAGGCTGTAATTTTTATTCAACTCTGGATAATGACTTGAATGAAATTTCTTTCATAATGTTTCACAATCCAAAAGTGTAAAAGAATTTTTTTAGTACTTCCTATTTGAAGACATTTGAGTTAGTGTTTTGATCTCTTAACTGCACATATATGACTCTAAAAGACTGTTATTCTCTGACTTTTGTATGTTGGTTTTCTATGCTTTACCTGCAATGATAATTACACAATAGGATAAAATATTCAGTAAGTTAAACATTGTCTCATTTTCCAATACAGATATTGTTCACAAATATCTAAAAATGGGATCAGACGTTGAGAGTGACCAAGCTTCTGGGAAAACATCTGATGAAGTCCAGTCACCTACAGGTGTTTGTCTCAGAAATCATAAACATAGATGGATCTCAATAGAGGTTACACTTTAAAAAAAATATATATATATACATTTATATGTGTGTTTTTGTATATAAATATACACATATATGTGTATATATATATATCAAGCAAATAAAGCAATTTGAAAATTTTCATGAAGAGAGCTTTTATAATTATATCAGTGAGTTGTAGTCCTAATATTTCCTTTTCACTAATTATTATTACAATGCAAGTACACATTCATCATAGTACTCTATATTCTACAGAATACAGAATATTCATTTTTAGTTCCCTGTTGAGGAAAAGTGATTTTTTTTTAAATTCCAGAAATCTAGACTGACATCATTCTAGAGGGTCATAGCACAGTCCTCTTTTCAGAAAATGTAATTTCAATTACATCTCTAAGATTCATTTGGATAATTCATATTCAGATTTTAAGAGAGAAAAATAAAATAGACACCACCATTTTTTTCCCTTGCTTTATAAGTATCAGTATCAGTTTCTTTGTGGTTCATGGCACCTAGAAATCCCTATTGTATGTAGTACATTATTTCCCCATATAACTTATGCAACATATTTCCTTTTTTATCAATGGGATATTATAACTTTGAAGAAATTATGACTTTTATCACTTCAGTATGTGCTGTATATTCATATTTTTCTACAAAAAATGAAATCTCTAAAAATAGAAGTTTGCTTTCTTTTTTGTAACTGTAGAGACAATGAAGATTAGAGTGTCTGTTCTTCTGGTTGATTATATTTTTATTTTTAAAAGATTGTTTCTGAGTGAGTTAAGGAAAACAATATCAGTGTTCTCTATAAAAATTAACACTTTCAACTCTTGAGATCAACTTGATATTTGTATAATTAAATAGATATATCAAAACAATAATATAATTTTTCTTATTTTCCCTTATAATACATGTGATTTTACCACAGGTGTAAAATATGTTGGCATTTGGGTCTATATGTAGATTGCCTAATTCTTTCATTGAATTATATATTTTCACCCAGAGGTGACATGCTTAGATTATATATTTATTTTTAGTTTAATTGATTTTAGTATGTAGAACGATTTATTTTTTCATTCCTCCCGTTGCACATATACACATGATCTATTTCTCGTTCATCATGGCCTAAATGATGATTTCAACTTTACAATGCTGAAAAATCAATACACATTTATAAGAACTCATATTTCACATTATGAATATTGATCTTTTCCCTGATTGGCAATATGCAGTATGATACTATTTTGTGATGCAGTATCACAGCTCCCAATTAGCCATGAAGCCACAGGACTAAATTGCAGTACTCTACAGAGTTCTCTGCTGCTAAACTGTGATATTCAATGAGTTAGTTATATTTAAGTTTATTTCCAACTTAATGACATTTTCATCTTAGAACTGGTTTATCAGGGCATAACCAGACATAACCCCATGGTAAGTTGAAGCTCATGTAATCTTATTCAAGACTATTTTCGGAAATATTTTTGTTTATTGTTCTAGATGAGTGTTAGGCATTTCATTGTTTTGGGCAAAATGATCTTGGTATTTGATTTGGTTTATATAAAATATTAAATCAATATGGTGTTAATCACTATTTTTGCATTATTTAGTCTAACCATTTGGAATATGGGGTATATCTGTATTTAAGTCTTTTATCTCAGTAAATATTTACACAGTTTCTTTCTTATCTCTTTTGTTTTTCATGTTTTTATTATAAAAGGATTTCTTTTCATAGAATTCACAATTGTTGATGTGATGATAGAGGCAAGTTTCTCTTTGAATTTTGTCTCAGCTCACATTCTATAGTTAAAGAAATAGAACAATTTTTACTTCTATTAACAGCCACAAGAAAATGTTTAATTTTCTTTCACATGTTGTATTTAAAATAATAATATCTACTTGTTTAAGTATTTATATTGATCAAATGTTGTTGTACTTGCCTGTTCCTACTATATGGTGTAATAATTTCAAAGTAAATCCAAGATAAATTTACTAATGGAATGACCCCAAAATAACTGAATCCAATTTGTCTTATATCATTTCTGTAAAACGGCATCATATATCTTTGCTTACAGTAGTAAATATTTTGCCTTCAATATATTATATATAATCAATGTTGGTAACTTTTAAACTGCAGTTAACTTCAGCTAATTATTGCTACAAAATACTACTCTAAAGTACATGAATCAAAAGTCAAATGCCCTGTCTTTTTGTTTTGATTCCTTTTTTTCTTTTTGTAAAATTTAAATAAATGGTTATCCCTACCTGCAGATATCAGAATACCTGAAGGATATCTGGAAAATTTGCAGCTGAACAGTCCACCATTTCATCAACCATTAAGCTGGAGGTCTCATAGAGATATCTTAGTAAATTTTTGGTATCTTACATAATCAGATCTGCTTTTTCTATTATCTGAATGTAAACCTTTTAATTTTGGCAGTTATGGGAATTGACACAAAATTTGCACAAGCTAGGCAAGCTCTGTCAATTTGCTAAAACACCAGCACTTAACTTAATATTATGTAAACGTTCTGAGTTTTATCATTTTCCATTCTTTAGGGTTTGTTGGAACACTTAACATGCATGCATATTGGAATGGGACTTCCAATAAGCTATGTTATATTTTATTTTTGGTAAATTTTATTGATATATGCTATATACACAAAATATGTATCACATATATCTTCTTAGAGGTACTTTACTAGATACAATGAACATTTATCAATATACATGGATTATCCAGTGAAGTACCCAATCCATCACCCTACAACTCAATCAGTTTCTGCAGTGCTGACATACCTGTATGAGTAGTATGCAGTTGAATAAAATTTTTAATTCCCAGAAAGCCCCTTCTCTCACCTTTTTTTCACTTAATACTCCTCACCTGTGGCCATGATCCCTGTCTCTTTTATACCAAGGATTAGTTTTACCTGCATGCATTTTACTATTTTGACCATATTATTTTATATTATATTTTAATACCTGGAACATTCTTATTCTCATAAGTACACATTCATAATTACCTTTAAAATGTTTAATACTTCTTTTCTGATTATTATTGAAACCACTGATCTTTGTGTAATTTATTATAGAAATATATTTTTAAAAATTTGCAGACATGGAAATGTATATTTTATATACAGTTTGTATGTATGTACATACACATATGTACTAAATGCTTTGTATCTTGATATGTATGAAAGTGTACAGTATGCATTTTTTGTGGTTGGTTCCTTGTGCTGTGTTAAGTTTGTGAGTTTTATTTATGTTGTTTCATATAGTGATATTTCATTCGTTTTGTTGCATGTTGTTTTACTGTATATGTTTTTAGTGTATTACATTTTTTTCAATTCTGTCGATGGTCATTTTGCTTTTATTCAACATTTTACTGTTATAAGACAGTGCTAAAACATTCCTGTGATTTTTTTTTTTTTTTTTTTTTTTGCTTAACATATGTAACACTTCATATCTAGGAGTGGAATTATTGGATCATACTATATATATATATATATATATATATATTCAGTCTTCCTAGAAAATATAGAAGGATGCCAAAGTAGTTGTACTAATTTATACTTCCAATATCAATGTATGATAGTTCTCATTCGTCTTTTTGCCCATTTTTAAGGATTTTTCTTTTATAATTTTAACTTTTCTGGTAAAATAGTGGTCTCATTGTGATTTTATTTTGCATTTCATCGTCTAAGTTAAACATTTTTAAATAAGTTTGTTGGTCATTTAGGTATCCTCTTTTGTAGATTAATTGCCCATGTCTGTTGTCTATTTCCTACCAGTTTTTGTAACTTTTCCTTGGTGATTTATAGGGAGTCTTTACATTCCACATAAAGAAACTTTGTCAGCTTTACGTTTTGCAAACATCTTCTAGAATGTAGTAATTGTCCTAGCACTTGTTATTGAAAGCACAGCATTTCCTGGTGCACTATGATCTTTGACATCATTGCATATTATGTCTTTTGGATGAGTAGAGTTCTCTACTAGGGATACATATAAAGTGTTGTAATAAATAAAATGGGCAAAAAGTAAGTGCTCTGCAAATCATAAGCCTTCAGAGAAGGAAGCACTTGAGATGGTCCTTGAAAGATGGGTAAGAATTAGTCAATTTGAAAATGAGTCTATGAATGAAAAGCATTCTAAGCAGAGGAAATTTCATGCAATAAACTCAGAGATAGGAATGTGTATGTTATGTTAGGAAAATTGTAACAGATAAAAAGGGTCAATATGTAATAATTTATTTTAAAAAAGGATTTGAAGGGATAGAATGAACCAGAATATAGAAAGCATGAGCTATCCATTCAAGGAGTCTGAACCTTCTACGTAATAAAAAGTGTTTATTTAAAGAAGGACTGACATGATCACATATTTTTTTCAAATAATAGCTTCAGGAACAGTAGAGACAATGAACTATAGGGAGAGAGAGACAAGAGAAATGTAGATGAATTAGAAATTTATTCCAAATTAGGTACTGGGTGGCCACCGTATGAAAAAAGAAAGTAGAACACAGACCCTAGAGGTAATGCTGAGAGAAGATAGACAGGACATGGTACCCAGCTAAACTTTGTGTCTCAGGGAGGAACAATTGATGATGACTTCTGTGGTTCTTATGGCTATTTATCTCCTTTCCATATATTATATCATGGGATATTTTATTCACAAAAGTTGTTTTAATTAGATATTCTAAAGTGAATAATTATTTTATTCTGTATACACTCTGAGCACATTGACAAAGTGTATCCAACTCGACTTTGGTACATGTGCGAGGTCATCATAATTTTGCACATCACTGTTTAAAATATTTTAAAATATATTTTGTCACTTGATTTTCTGGCCAAAAGTTTACTTGGCTATCAATTTTTATAAAAGATTTGTACTTAGATGAATTCTGAATTATGTTTGTCCTGATTAGGAGGAAAAGAATGTTTTAATACCATGTGATAGCTTTTTGGGGGAATTATCAAACCCAGGGTCTCCAGCATAATAAGAAAGTGCTTTACAAATGAGCTCCATTCCAACCCTCACAATGCACTTCTCAAAGATGTCATTTAAAAACAGTTGTGTCTTGCAGTCTACATGTAATCCACCTATGAATGCTTAATGATTAGGGTTTTTATTATTGTCTGTTCCTATCCATTTACCATGCTTTTTGAAATGGCTTATAAATTTGAGAATAATCATGCCAGCTATATTTTGGTTTCTATCCATCCATTCTTTCCTTATCATTTACATTACTAAGCAGATCTTTTTTTTAAATTCTTAAGAAAGAAATTTATTACTTAATTTTTTTTTAGATTTAACTTTATTTTATTGTCCTCTAAGAAGGAAACATTTAACATTTAAAAGATCAGCATTAAGAATATTAATGCAATTCTACTATTTTTCCAGAAGGATGCCATTATAAACATCCAACCAGGTTCTAGTTAGACAAAAAAAAAAAAAAAAAAACACTCTAATGGAAGAGTAGAGACTGGTTCATATCTAAAGAAGTTTTTCCAACTATACTTTCTTTTCATGGTTTATTTTGATTCACAAGGCACCTTTCTAAAGACATGAGACGTATTCATATCAGACCTTTTCAACCAGGAGGAGGAGAAGGGGGGAGGGAGGAGGGGAAGAAGAGGAGGAGGAGGAGCAGGAGGAGGAGAAGGAGGAGGAGGAGGAGAAGGAGGTTCCTTAGAATGAATATTTTCTATATTTTATTCTTTAAAAAATAGTTATGTTTGTAATGTGGGTCATGACTGGGTCATTCTCTGCTTTGTGAAAACTAAGCATGTTACTCTTCCCTCAGATGGTTGTGGCTCCCAAAGGAAAGTTGTTAAGTTATCAATTGCTATATCTATTAAAATGTAGAATGTGACAGAATCTACAAAGCAGGTTCAAAGAAATATTTTCTTAATTTTGAAATTGTATAAATTTTCAGTGTTGAAATTCACTTCTAAGTGCAATGTTCAAGAAATCATGACATCAAATGTAGAAATCATGCAGTTTTATAATTTTCTTTGTTGTTTCTTAATCCATTCAAAATAATTTCACAATTCAACACTTTTAGGCAGCTTCTTGGTTACTTTTTTTAGTTTCTACTTCTTTGGGCAGCAATGGATCAATCTTTAGTAGCAAAGCCTCACTTGTTGCGCTATGAAGGAAGGCATGTACTACAAAGGGACCCAAATTCAGAGGTCTATGCTTACAGACTTCATTAATAACTGCTTGCAGATTGGTAGCAATCTGGTCACTTGACATATCCAATGTGGCTATTTGGGTACTGAGAAAGTTCTCTCTTTCCTCATCTACACGAATTTCATGTCCAGTTTTAAATAATTCAAGCATTTTGGGGATGTCACGGCCAATGGAATTTCTAGCAAGCCTTGGAAACTTTTTTTCAGTTTCTTCTTTAATGGATTAAGTTCAGGCATTATTTCTGGAACAGCTACATAAAAGTCTACTTGAATTTCATCATCCAAAATCTTCTGAATCAGATTAGTTCCTCCTGCAAATGCAGCTCCATTTTCTTCTGCTATTTTAAAATCTGATGCATCCCGAGTAAATACAGCAACTTTATTGATTTCTGATGCAAATGGGTATGGAAAACTAATAACACTGGCAAATGGCTCCACTTTTTTCTTTTTCCCCAGTGCCATATCCAGTGACAAGTCAAGATAAACCCCTTGCTTTGGATTAGTAAAGTCCAAAATTTGAAATTTCTTAAGTAACTGAACAGCTTTCTCCACCTCATATATCTGCCTCGGGTATAGGCGTTTTAAATAGACATCATCCTCAGGTTCACCTTCCATGTAGGGATATGACTTTATTCTTTCTATCTCATCCTGTTTTTCATCTGATGCTTTTCCTTTGGTATCTTTTTTTGTTTTCTTTGCAGACTTTGTAGCAGCAGCAGCAAAATGTCTATTGGGCACCTGAATGTTTAAAGAACAAGGATAAAGAGATGTCTGATAAACCATCCTGGAAGGATTATGTGTTTGATGATGTATCAAGACTCTTCCGAGGCATCTTACGGCCGCTGCCATGTTGGACATTCCGGATTGTGTTCTATTATTTAATTTTTTAATTAAAATTCATAAATTCACATAGGACAATGTTGTTTGATTCATTCTGTTATTTTTTCCCTTCCTCCAACCCCTCCCACCACTCTTTTCCCTCTATACAGTCCTTTCTTCCTTCATTCTTACCACCCTCCTTATCCCTAACCCTGAATCTAACCCTAACCCTAATGCTAACCCCTCCTACCCCCATTATATGTCCTCATCCACTTATCAGCAAGATCATTCGTCTTTTACTTTTTTAAGATTGGCTAATCTCACTTAGCATGATATACTCCAATTTCATCCATTTTCCTGCAAATGCCATAATTTTATCATTCTTCATGGCAGAATAATATTCCGTTGTATATATATGCCACAGTTTCTTTAACCATTCACCAACTGAAGGGCATCTAGGTTGGTTCCACAATCTGGCTATGGTGAATTGAGCAGCTATGAACATTGATGTGGCTGTATCTCTGTAGTATGCTGATTTTAAAACCTTTAGGTATAGGCCAAGGAGTGGGATAGCTGGGTCAAATGGTGGTTCCATTCCAAGATTTCGGAGGAATCTCCATACTGCTTTCCAGAGTGGCTGCACTAATTTGCAACCCCACCAGCAATGTATGAGTGTACCTTTTTCCCCACATCCTCACCAACACCTATTGTTGCGTGTGTTCTTGATAATCCCCATTCTAATTTGGGTGAGATAAAATCTTAGGGTAGTTTTGATTTGCATTTCTCTTATTACTAGAAATGTTGAACATTTTTTCATATGTCTGTTGATTGCATCTAGATCTTCTTCTGTGAAGTTTCTGTTCATTTCCTTAGCCCATTTGTTGATTGGATTATTTGTATTCTTGGTGTAGAGTCTTTTGAGTTCTTTATAGATTCTGGAAATTAGCTCTCTATCTGAAGTATGAGTGGTAAAGTCATTCTCCCACTCTGTAGGCTCTCTCTTCACATTACTGATAGTTTCCTTTGCTGAGAGAAAGCTTTTTAGTTTGAATCAATCCCAGTGGTTGATTCTTGCTTTTATTTCTTGGGATATGGGGGTCCTGTTAAGGAAGTCTGATCCTAAGCCAACAAGTTGAAGGTTTGGACCTATTTTTCTTCTATAAGATGCAGGGTCTCTGGTCTGATTCCGAGGTCCTTGATCCATTTTGAGTTGAGTTTTGTTCATGGTGAGAGATAGGGGTTTAATTTCATTCTGTTGCATACGGTTTTCCAGTTTTCCCAGCACCATTTGTTGAAGAGGCTATCTTTTCTCCATTGCATATTTTTGGACCCTTTGTCTAGTATGAGAAAATTTCATATATTTGGGTGTGTGTCCATGTCCTCTATTCTGTACCATTGATCTACCTGTCTATTTTAGTACCAATACCATGCCATTTTTGTTACTATTGCTTTGTAATAGAGTTGAAGATCTGGTATTGCAATACCCCCTGCTTCGCTCTTTCTACTGAGGGTTGCTTTAGCTATTCTGTGTTTTTTATTCTTCCAGATGAATTTCATAATTGCTTGCTCTATTTCTGTAAGGTACATCATTGGGACTTTAATTGGATTTGCATTGAATCTGTATAGCACTTTGGGTAGTATGGCCATTTTGACAATATTAATTCTGCCTCTCCAACAACATGGAAGATCTTTCCATCTTCTAAGGCTTTCTTTAATTTCTTTCTTTAGTGCTCTGTAGTTCTCATTGTAGAGGTCTTTCACCTCTTTTGTGAGATTGATTCCCAAGTATTTTATTGTTTTTGATGCTCTTGTGAATGGGGCAGTTTTCCTAATTTCTATTTCTGAAGATTCATAACTTGTGTATAAAAATGCATTGATTTATGAGCATTAATCTTGTAACCTGCTACTTTACTGAATTCACATATGAGTTATCAGAGTTTTCTGGTGGAATTTCCAGGTTCCTCTAAATATATAATCACGTCATCAGCGAACAGGGATAGTTTGAGTTCTTCTTTTCCAATTCGTATCCCTTTAATTTCTTTGGTTTGTCTAATTGCTCTGGCTAGAGTCTCAAGAATGATGTTGAATAGGAGTGGTGAAAGAGGGCATCCCTGCCTTGTTCCAGTTTTTAGGGGGAATGCTTTCAGTTTTTCACCCTTTAGAATGATACTGGATATGGGCTTAGCATAGATGGCCTTTACAATGCTAAGGAATGTTCTCACCACCCCGATTTTTTCTAGTGTTTTGACCATGAAGGGATGCTGTATTTTATCAAATGCTTTTTCTTCATCTATTGAAATAATCCTGTGATTCTTAACTTTAAGTCTGTTGATATGGTGAATGACATTTATTGATTCACAGATACTGAGCCAAACTTGCATTCCTGGGATAAAATCTACTTGATCGTGGTGCACAATTTTTTTAATATATTTGTATGAGATTTGCTAAATTTTGTTGAGAATTTTTGTGTCACTGTTCATTAAAGATATTGGTCTGAAATTTTCTTTCCTCGATGTGTCTCTGTCTTGTTTAGGTATCAGGGTGATATTGGCTTCATAGAATGAGTTTGGGAGTGTTCCCTCCTCTTCTATTTCATGGAATACTTTGAGAAGTATTGGAATGAGCTCTTCCGTTAAATGTCTTGTAGAATCTCGGCTGAGAACACATATGCTCCCAGACTTTTCTTTGTTGGTAGGCTTTTGATGACCTCTTCTATTTCATTGCTTGAAATTGATTTACTTAAGTTGTGTATGTCCTCCTCCGTTCAGTTTAGGTAATTCATATATCTCTAGAAACTTGTTGATGTCTTCGAGGTTTTCTGTTTTGTTGGAGTATAGATTTTCAAAATAGCTTCTAACTATATTTTGTATTTCACTCATATCTGTTGTGATATTTCCTTGTTAATTCTGAATTTTAGTAATTTAGTTTTCTCCTTCTTTCTCTTTGTTAGTGTGGCAAAGGGTTTATCAATTTTGTTTATTCTTTCAAAGAACCAAATATTTATTTTGCTAATTTTTCCAATTGTTTCTTTTATTTCAATTTCGTTGATTTCGGCTCTGATTTTAACTATTTCCTGTCTTCTACTACTTTTGGTGTTAGTCTGCTGTTCTTTTTCTAGGGCTTTGAGCTGTAGTATTAAGTCGTTTATTTGTTGATTTCTACTTCTTTTGTTTTATGTGCCCCATGAAATAAATCTTCCTAAGTACTGCTTTCATAGTGTCCCAGAGATTTTGAAATGTTGTGTCTTTGTTCTTGTTTACTTTTAAGAATTTTTTTTATTTCCCTCCTGATGTCTTCTGTTATCCATTCATTATATAATAGTGTATTATTTAATCTCCAGGTATTGAAGAAGTTTTTGTTTTTTATTCTGCCATTTATTTCTAATTTCTATCCATTATGATCTGATAGAGTACAAGGTATTATTTCTATCTTCTTGTGTATGCTAACAGTAGTTTTGTGGCATAAATCATTTTAGGGAAGAATCCATGTGCTGCTGAGAAGAAAATGTATTCTTTCTTTGTTGGATTGTATATTCTATATAAGTTGGTTAAGTCTAAGTTGTTGATTGTGTTATTGAGATCTATGGTTTCTTTATTCAATTTTTGTTTGGAAGATCTGTCCAGCGGTGAAAGAGGTATGATACAATCACCTAATATTATTGTGTTGTCATCTATTTGATTTCTGGAATTGAGAAGAATTTGTTTGATGTACATGGATAAGCCAATGTTTGGGGCATAGATAATTATGATTGTCATATCTTGCTGATTTACACTTCCCTTAAGCAGTATGTAATGTCCTTCTTTATCCCTTCTGACTAGTTTTGGCTTGAAGTCCACATTATCTGAAATGAGGATGGTTACTCCAGCTTTTTTGCTGTGTCCATGTGCATGGTATATTTTTTCCCATCCTTTCACCTTTAGTCTATGGGTATCTCTTTCTATGAGATCAGTCTCTTGCAGAGAGTATATATTGGATTTTTCTTTTTAATCCAATCTGCCAGTCTATATCTTTTGATTGATGAGTTCAGGCCATTAACTTTCAAGGTTATTATTGTGATATGATTTGTATTCCCCGTCATTTGACTCATTTTTGTTTTTTTGACATGATTTGGTTTCTCCTGTATTTGGCTATTCCTTTAGGGTAGTTCCTCCCATTGCTGATATGCATCATTGTTTTTCATCTCTTACTCATGGAATATTTTGCTGAGAATGTTCTTTAATGCCGGCTTTCTTTTTGTAAATCCTTTAGCTTTTGTTTATCATGGAAGGATCCTATTTCATCATCAAATCTGAAATTAAGTTTTGCTGGGTATAAGATTCTTGGTTGGCATCCATTTTCTTTCAGGGTTTGGTAAATGTTGTTTAAGGTCCTTCTACCTTTTAGGGTCTGGATTGAAAAATCTGCTGCTATTTTAATTGGTTCCCCCCTGAATGTAATTTGATTCTTTTCTCTTGCAGCTTTTAAAATTCTGTCTTTATTTTGTGTGTTAGGTATTTTCTTAATAATGTGCCTTGATGTGGTTTTGTTGTAATTTTATATATTTGAAGTCCTATAAGCCTCTTGTATTTGGTTTTCCATTTCATTCTTCAGATTTGGGAAATTTTCTGATACCATTTCATTGAATAGATTGTTCATTCCTTTGGTTTGTTTCTCTAAGCCTTCCTCAGTCCCAATAATTCTTAAATGTGGCCTTTCCATGATATCCCCTAATTCTTGTAGAATCTGTTCATGATTTCTTACAATCTTCTCTGTTTCTTCAACTTTCTTTTCAAGGTTAAATATTTTTTCTTCAATATCTGAGGTTCTGTCTTCCAGGTGTTCTATCCTATTGGTTATGCTTTCTATGGAGTTTTTATCTTGGTTTATTGTTTCCTTCATTTCAGGGATTTCTGTCTGTTTTTTTTTTTTTTTTTCAGTATCTCTAACTCTTTATTGAAATGATCTCTTGCTTCCTGTATTTGCTCTTTTAACTGTTTATTGGTGAGATCATTTAATGCCTGCATTTGCTCTTTCATCTCCTCCTTCAATGCCTCCATTTGCACTTTCATCTCCTCGTTTGCTTCCCTGATTGTTTAGTTACGTACATTCTGAACTCCCTTTCTGATATTTCTCCTGCTGTGCTGTCATTGTGTTTTTTTGATGTAGTATCTAGGTTTGTTTGGGACATTTTCTTCCCTTGTTTTCTCATATTGGTCAGATGTCAGTGGGACTGTGTGATACTGCAGATTTCCTCTATTGGCTTATAGTGTCCCTGTAGATTTCCAGTTTATCACCTCCCAGCCTTCAGTAGCCTGAAGTCTTGGAGTAACTTGATAATATAGTGCTTCTGAAGAAAGCTGTCCCTAGCCCACTACTGGTTCCAGGGCTTGGAGCTGGCTCTTTGTAAAGGCTCTCACTGTGGGACCTGCTCTGAGAAGCTGGCCCTGTGGGAGGAGCCCACCACCGGTGTACTCAGGGTTGCCTGGGGGAGACTCTAGCTGCCCTACCCTACTCTAATAAGTCACCCGAATCCAGGCCTGCCGCCCAGGCGAGCTTGACGGGGTGGGGGAAACTCACCCTGTGGTTCTATTTTAGTCTGAGTCTCTCAAATCCTCCACTTCTTGAATCCTGGGTTCTGGAGCTACTAGAGATGCAGTCACCCTCTAGTCTGCCATTGGATTGCTTTTATGGTGCATTGTTAAAGGTGGGTTATTTTAATCTCCTAGTACACTGGAATGCAACAGAGCTCTCTCTACATATCTACCAATATGTAATTACATATTTAAGAGCTGTAATGGTAAGAGCATATATATTTATCATCATTAAATTCTTCAGATACATTGCTTCCTTTATCAGTCTACATTGACAATCTTTGTTCTTTTTATATCGTGATTGACTTAAAGCTTTTTTCTGATTTATACATAGCAATTACCTTGCATTTTGTTTGGTTTGGTTTCAAATTTCATGGAATCTTTTTGTCTATATTAAGTTTCCTACTTTGTGCATCCTTCAGTTGGCATGAATCTCTTGTAGGGAATGTACAAAATGATATTTTTAAAATCTGCTCAATCATAGTCTTTGGGTGGAGAATCCAATCATGTTTTTACATATATTTCAAAGGACGGATGTACGAGTTTAAATGTTCTCTAATAAAGCCTCCAATAAAAGAGGGGAATCTCTTTAATTATTATCAATAGTGAAAATTTAAACTTTTTAATTTAATTGGAATTTAACTTATAGTTATATATCATTTATTGCAGAAATTGAAAAAATAAAATTGTGTCATAGTTTTTTATCCTACTACCTAATAATAATGTCTCAAGTTTTACACTGAATAGTTATTCAGCACTACTTTTCAGACATCAGAGTAACAAAGATCATCACTATTACCATCATCATCATTGTTACCTTATATTTTTAACCAGTATGTAATTTTTGTGGGTCTGACTCATGCACAACTCTAGAGAATGAGAATAAATATACTAGTACTTTGTGAATAACCCAAAAACATGGTTCAAATAATTTTTCAAAAATGATAAACCAGTTAATTTTCTAAAAATTTTGGACTAATTATTATAGTTTTGTATTGGCATATTATTTTCTTTCTAATTTGCATTTCTCTAGTGTCTAACAATATTGAATATCTTTTTAAGCCTTTGCTTTTTTATCTTTTCTTTGAATTTTCTATTCCAATATTTTGTCAATTTAAAAAAGTGTACACTAATTGGGTTTTTCCTTATTGAGCTTTGAAGGTTCTACACCTGTCACGCGTAAATGTATATTTGTACATATTTTGTCATTGTGTGTGGTTTGTGTTGCATTTCCTTTAGAATGTCTTTAAATGTCAGAAATTTTTATTTTTGTCTCTTTTTATAGTTTTTCTTTCATTCTACATAAAAAAATGTTTTCCCTACTCATCATTTTTGGCAGTGTTTCTATATTTCAGGTTAAATTTTCTTTCTGTCATGTCTAGTCAGCTATTAATGACACAAACTACACACATTTTAGCCTTTTGAGGTTTATTTTGTATTTGATTTTTAACATAAGAAGGTCATTACATCCTCTACTATCTTGAACACATAAAATGTATATTTTAAAAATTGTTTAGTGTCTTTATTCGTTCACTTAGATATTTCTGGGTCACTTTTTGTGGACTTATTTTACTGTTCTTTGTACATATTTTCCTGATATTTTGACATTCCTGATAATTTCCATTGGATACTGGAACTATGAATTCTATGTTTTATATTGATACAAATTCTGTTGTTTCAATTATTATTTTGTTACTTTTATTATTTTATGGTTATTATTCTTTGCAGAACTAGGGATTGATTTCACACTATCATGGAGCTACATCTTCAGTCCTTTATTTTGAGATAGGATCTTACCAAGTTGCCCAGTCTGGACTGGAACTTGGGATCCTCCTGTCTCCACCATTCACATAACAGAGACTGCACATGCGTGCCACTGTGCAAAGATAGAAAACAAAATTGATTTTACATTGGACAGTTTTTTGTTTTGTTTCATTTTAAACTGGGTATTGCACTCCTGGCCACTGATTGGACCATTTCAAAAGAAGCCTATTCTCTCACTGACTCACTGTATTCTGGGAAAATATGGAGGTGTCCATCAGAGGCTGTGGGGAGAAGGCAACATACACACAGCAAACCAACACCGCCCCCCATTCCCTTTAGCTGCACGCATCCAGAGCACAGTACAGGAGAGGAGGAGATTGCGCCTGGCCAGCAGCCTCAGCCAGTCATCGTGCCTTGCCTTGGATGCATTCCCACATGTGCTGGTGAGTGGGCAGTGCTGTCTGCTGTGCCTGCTGCCCCCTGCCAGAGGGTACATGGGAAGGGGTTGTGGGTGGGGACTAGGGGCTCAGGCCTGGCGGGAAGTGGAGGGTAGAGGTACAGCACTGGAGCTCCCATGCCAGTCACCAGTGGGGTCGGTTGCAGATCCCAGGTCACGCAGGCATTTCCATGGGTTGGGTAGGGTGTGCATGGATGTCTGTCCCACTCCTTCTGGGGGTCGGCTCTGTCCACTGCCTCCCGTGCTTGCTGTGGCTTTGATATCTAGGGGAGTCCAGTCTTTCTGTGAGGCAGAGGAGGGGAAGTGGCAGAAGGCCTCCGGAGATACTGAGTTCTTCTCGGCGAGTGTGGGTCTGGGGGTGTGGATTTCACTGTTCCGTTGCCTCCTTCAAGGAAGGAAGAGGCACGGGTCTGCAGGATGTGGATAAGGAGGTGGTGGCCAGGGGGCTTCCAGCTCCTTGGAGAGGCCTGGGTCCTGCACGGAGGAGAAGGAGGAATAGGAGGAGCAGAAGGAGCAGAAGGAGTAGGAGGAGTACTAGTGTGGAAAGCAAGTGAAGACCAAGACCAGGGCAGCCTCCTGCTGGTGAGTCACACCCCAAATGTCAGTCAGGAGCAGAGGTGGAGGGAACGTGGGACAGTGACAGAACCAGGGGAAGAGATGCAAAGCATTGTGTGGTCAGTCATTGTTTTGGATGTCTTTGGGCCCTATTCATTTGCTCCCAAATCCATTGGATAGCTCCAGGTTCTTTTCCTCCAATCACCTCCACACTGCCACATAGACTCTCCTGTAGCTTCCCTCTCCCCTCCTCAACTTTTCACACACTCCTTTCTGGGGTAAGCAGTATTTTGCCTTCAGCTGGGGGAACCTTTGCTAATAACAGGATACCTGAATTGTTCTGACCATGAACTGCTTTAAATTCCTCTCTTCCTCCTGTTCTTTCCTTTCTGGGACCTAGAATGTCCCATGACCACTAACAATTATCTTTTCTTCTGCAAAAATGGCAAAAACATTTAGTTGAAACACATGGCACCTCTCTTATGTGAATATGTCCATCAAGACACATCAATGGTCATGTTTCCATAACCTTAGCCTGTGTCTTAATTTTCTAGACACAGAAGTAGCAGATTTTGTTTTGAGTCTTGGTCATTTCTAGGTTCAGCAAAGCATAGTCAGCTGGACCTTCTGCATTTATCAGGAAATGTCTGACTTAATGATGGATAATTCTCTCTTCAATATTTACATTACTTTTTTGAGGGGGTGTTTTGTTGAAGGATTTCTTTAGGAAAGCATTATGCAAGATGATCAGAGAAACAAATTTGAGTTACCATGTTTTAGGTTGATTTTGTTAACACATTGGACAGAAGAAAAGGAATGGGATTTTATGACCTCTGATGCCTTGAGTTGATCTAAAATCTTTCTCAAAGCTAGAAATAAGGCTGAAGACTAAATTTTCAGAAAAAAGAATTGCTAGTGGTAATATCCTTTGTTTTTGTTCTTTTGAGTCTGAGGAGTTGACTTAACTTTGGAGGTTGCTTTTTTAATGTAGTTATTTCAGTCTTTGTGATTCTAGCATCTACATACTTGCATCAACAATGGGTTGGAACAAAAGAAGAAATGTGACTATACCTAAAATACATTCTGTTTTTATTTTGTAATGTTATGAGAGACAATTTTGGAATATAAGGGTATTATACTTTTATCTGGCAAACCATCTTGTAGGCCAGAAGCACTAAGGGTTTGAATGCTGTGCTTCAAAAAAATTAGTCTTTGAAAATAAAATTATTTGACTTTAAATTTAGTAGGCAAATATAATTTACTACTTATTTTATAATGAAAATAACATTATTGCTGTATGATTGGGAAGATTATCAAAGAAATACCTGTTTAATGCAGGGACATTGATATTGGCATCACTTTCTGATCTTGCTGCCACAGAAGTATTGACAATATAAAAATTAATAGATTTCAGTTCAGGGACCTCTCTCTGAATTATGGGGTTTCTATCTCATCCTAACGGAGTCTTTTTTGAAATTAACTGATCATATTCCTAATCATGAATTATATATATATATATATATATATATATATATAGACAACACATGAAAAGGCCATACAAAGTGTCCATTAATCTTTTTTCTTTCTTTTCTTTCTTCCTGTTTATTAGTGCTTGCTTAGATTATCAAAATTTACATCACTGTAAGGAAATATACCAAAAAGAGAGGGAAGACTTCTGGATGGTAGAATTTATAGGTCACTATATTCTTTTCCTGTGATTTTACAAATTTTCATGTTACTTTTATACTTGGAAAAAATAAATGTAAAATAAAAGTCTTGTTACTATCTTAATTTGCCTATGACTAAAATAAGCTTTCATAAAGTGTGTAATTCACTCTACTCCTTGGTTCAGGCCAACAAAGTAACTTTCAGTTTTCAATAGTTAAAATAGTGTAGACTCTAATATGTTCTGTTTACCAGAAGAACAAAAGAAACATACACAGTAAGGAAAGATGAAATTAGAATAATTGATTCAATGTGTGTGGTAACCCTGTACACCTAAGATCTTCTAAGTCATTGATTTATAAAATATAGAAAGTATTAATTCTTTTTACTCTGTAACACAGGATGCTCTGTTGATTAAGCAGATCTTTATATATGTGTGTAGATATGCTTAATTTTCAGATACTGCTTCAATCCTACAATTTTGGTGGCAAGAGCAGGTGTATAAAATCATTTGCTTTGCTGTGTCAGGGCTTTTTTACCTTATTTTTAGTAATAATATTTTCCTTCATTCCCTCCATTGATGAAGTAGAACTAACTCAAAAACATTGCAATACTTTACTGTGAATGTAGAACTATAATGGCAATAGAGGAAATGATTCAAAAGTGAACATAATGATGTCCCATAATATTAGAAAACTATCTTTGAACTCTATTTTTGCACATTTTGCTAGTGTGTAATAATGCTGAATATTTATAATGCTATATTTCAAACACATATTGGTATTTACTAATCTTTATATAATTATGGTATTATGTTCTGTCATTTTCTACATAGATTTTATACTTCCAGGGTGATAATTATTAATTTGTTTCTTCATTGGGGAAAAAGCTATTGCGAGTTAAAATCAACTTATAAAAATGTACTCTAGTATTTTTTTAAAAATGTATTTTATAAGTTCTCACTCCTTTTCTACCTAGAAAGGAGGAATAATTTTAGGTTCCTTGGAATTTTAAGTAAACAATTTTAGCTGGACCTTTTAAATGGGAAACAGTTATATAGAATACCTGATAAAAACAATAATGGCATTTTGCATTTTAAATGCTGAAAACAAGAAACAAGTTTATGGCATTTAAAATGTGATTTATATAGCATTTGTGAAGTAAAACCTTTGCAAGTGAATGCCCAGGTGCTTCCTTCCCTGGCAACCTGCAGAATCAGGAGCTTCCTATGGCCACTGGCTAAAAACAAGCCCTCCTGTGTAGAAGAAGTGACTGCATGGGATTTGCCCGTGACTCCTTTCTTTAGCACTTTCCTTTGGTCAACTTTGCCTGCCTGGGTCTGCAAGCATTTAGAGATGGGTTATAAAAGCTCATCTATCTATTCCAGAGATAATTCAGGGCATGTTATATAGGAACTTTCCTTTAAAAGGAACCAACGACTCTTTAAGGCCACAGGGTACTTAGGGAGAACATAGATGCATGAAAGGAGTGGGGGATGTCATATCACAATGTTTATTTGCATACATTATGGATGGCATTTCAAACATGTTTCCTAAGGCAGTGGATTATGAGGTATTTATCCCTTGGACAACAATATGCAGCTTATGTTCAGACAGTTCAATTTTAGACAATGGAAATCTGAAATCTAACTCTTAATTATCACATAGAAGATTAGAATGCAATAGGAGTGTATTTCTGATCTTGTTTGAGGGAAAGTAGCTGTTTTGTGCTTTTGAATACTGTCCCATTTTTGTTACTGGGCATTGAACCCAGGGCACTTGAGAGCTACATCACTTGTTCATTATTATTATTGTTATCTTTATTATAATTATTCATAGAAGTAGTAGTGGTAGTATTGAGACAGGGTCTCTCTAAGTTGCTTAGGACCCTGCTAAATCTCAGAGGTTGGCCTCAATCTTGTGCTCCTTCTGCCTCAGCCTCCAAGGTTGCTGAGATTACAGGCATGTGCACCACATTGCCAGACTACAGACTATCTTTTTAGACTTTGAAAATCCTTCATTGAACTCTGGGATTGGGAGTGTGCCTCTACTTAGAGCACTGCAGATTTACCAGCCCGGGAAACCTGTTTCTTGTCCTCTTTGTGACTTGTGGGCCAAGAATCCTGATGCCTATGTGAAAGGGAATGCCAGTGTGGCACTCTCCTGAGAGACCCAGAAGTGTTGGCTCTATATCCAACCTGACAAGAATTACCCCCATATATCCCTCACCTTTGCCAGGGTACTGAATTTTCACCAAACCCACATTCAGTGTAAAATCTGGAAAACCCCGCACAGAGCTTTTTAATAAGCTGTAACAGAAAATTTTAACAGCATATTCTAAGCTATAAAGGGCTGATCAGTAATGGAAGATGTGAACAATTAATTTTAAAATGTGTATATGTGCTTTCTGTGTTTATAACTAAGAGTATCCACTATAAGAAACAATTTTAAAAAAAGAAAGAAAGAGCCCCTTCCTGGGTTCCCATTTTGCCTGCACAGAAAATTTTCTTTAATTTAGGAGGGGGAGAAAGTTGAAGAGATATTTGGAATGAACTTGAGTTGCTATGAACTTGAGTTTTCCACTCAATATCAATACCTCTTTTCCTTATAAGTTTCTAAAAATTGCAAGGGCCAAACAAGCTGTTCCAGGTGAGTGTTTGGAAATAAATTTGTAAACATAGAACTTCTAAAGGATGACCTTTCTCTCAGTCTTGCAGAGGCTTAAGATGGTGGATTCTGCCTCATATTTGATAAACATATTGGTTTACAAATGGTGTTCATAGGGACTGGACTGCACACACTTTTAGAGGTAGACATTTTTATTGAGAAAGATATGGTGTACTTATGTCAGCTGCCCAAAAGTGCAACAATTAGCTCATGAAGTATTTTGTATATTTTAATTTCACTATGAAAACTGGACATTTTTAGGAAAATATAAAACTTAAGAAAATACATAATAAACCAGTTACACAATGAACTGATTTACTTGAAATAAATTCAAAAGTAAAAATAGCAAAAGATTTTCCCTGGTAGGATACAAAAGTCACCCAAATACTTTTAAATTATAATAAAGTTCTTATTCTGTGATTAAAAAAAAGAAAAAAAAAAAAAGACATCCAGGGCTTTGGGTTAAAAGAACAATGAAGACTTAGTTGCTTTATCTTGCAGAACCCTCTGTATTAAGAGAGTATTTTTATTCACTTACATGCTAGAATCTTGCAGTAGAATCACTTCTATCATGTAGATATTGGTAATTTTTTTTCTTTCATCCCAAAAGACTGCTCCTCACCCACCCATGTTTTTATTGTTTAGGTATCTGAGTTTAGGCAGGACAAATCCTAGGTACAGAAATGAAGCAGGTGTAGACACAGTGCAAACTCCCCCTGCCTAATTCTAGTTTTGTCTCATCCACCCTGCATCCCATATCCCTAGTGTGTTTCATTTCAAGCTAGTTGAAGTTCTTTGGCTTTCACAAAATTTAGTACTTAGCATTTTGCCTGATGATCTGGCAAACATCAGTAGACTGTAGGCCCTCAAGATTGCAACTACATTCTGTTCCCCATGGTGTCTCCAGCATGTAGCTTGTTGGCTGGAGTGCAAATGATACCAGCAATTGTCAGTTACTCTCTAAATCATAAGATGCCAAAGAATTTATAAAGAGATATCAAAAAATGTAAGTGTTAAAAAAAGATCAATCTGTTTACCTTTTGAATTGGTCATTTTGTTTGTCAAAATTATATATGCCAAGTACCATTTCTGTGCCAGAAGCCTGGTATACATGATGAGGTTTAGGGTCTCACAGGAAGAATGGTAAACTAAAGTGATTCTAATTGCTATCTTGCTTCTTTTGCTTACTACTGGAGATAGGGTATCATAATGTGACTATGTCCTGGGAGCAATTGCTTGAGAGTTTCCTTAACATGACTCCCAAAGCACAAGAAATCAAAGCAAGAATCAATAAATGGGATGGATTCAAACTGAAAAGCTTGTTCTCAGCAAATGATACAATCACTAATGTGAAAAAAGGGCCTACAGAGCACTAATCTCCAAAATTTAAAAAGGACTTACAAAACTTTACACCAAAACTACAAAAAGTCCAATCAATAAAGGGGCCAAGGAACTAGACAGACTCTTTACAGAAGAAAAGAAACAGGTGATTAATAAATACATGAAAAGTGTTCAAAATCTCTAGTAATTAGAGAAGTGCAAATTAAAACATCTGTAAGATTTCATCTTACTCTAATAAGAATTACTGCTTTCAAGAACACAAACAATAATAGATTTTGGCATGGATATGGGGAAAAATGTACACTCATACATTGCTGGTGGAGTTGCAAATTATTACAGCGCCTCTGGAAAGCAGTATAGAGAGTCTTCAGAAAACTTGGAATGGACCCACCTTTTGACCCAGCTATCCTACACATTGGTTTATACCCAAAGGAGTTCACATTAGCATACTACAGTAATGCAGCCACATCAATGATTATAGGAGCTCAATTCACAATAGTTAGATTGTAGAACCAACATATATGCCATTCAGCAGATGGCTGGTTAAAGAAAGCATGGAATATTATTCAGCCATAAAGAATAATATTATGACATTTGCAGATAAATGGATGGAAATGGAGAAAATCATTCTAAGTGAAACAAGCCTATCCCAGTAAACCAAAGGATGAATGTTTTCTCTGAAAGTGGAAGATGATACATAATAGTGGTAGGAGGTGAGAAAAGAAGGGACTTTAGATTACATAAAGGGAAATGAGAGGGTTGAGGGAGCAGTGGTATGAAAGGTGGTGGAATGAGTCAGACTTCATTACACTATGTACATGTATGATTATATGAATGGTATGAATATGCATCATGTATAATCATAGAAATAAAAATTTGTGCACCATTTCTGTACAGTGATTAAAATGCAGTCTATAAAGATAAAAAAATAAATTAAAAAAATAATGAAGACTTAGTTGCTCTATCTTGCCAAACTCTCTAGATTAGGAGAGCATTATTTATTATTCACTTACATGCTAGAATATTGCAGTAGTATTGCTTTGTATCACATGGATATTGGTAATTTTTTTATTTGATGCCAAAACATTGTTGCTCATCAACCCACATTATTATTGTTTGAATATGTGAGTATAGGCAGGACAGATACTAGGAAGAGGAATGAAGAAGGGTTAGACAGTGCAAACTCCACCTACTGAAATGTAGAGTTGTTTCATCCACCCTGCATCCTGTGTCCCCAGTGTGGTTCATTTCAAACTGGTTCCACTTCTTTGGCTCCCATACCATTTAGCACTTAGTATTTTGCCTACTGATCTGGCAAACTTCAATGGACTGTGGGGCCTCAAGACTGGAACTGTATCATATTACCCAAAGTGTCTCCCAGCATCTAGCTTGTTGACTGCAGTACAGATGCTGTCAGTAATTATCAATGACTATCTAAATGAAAAGATACCAAAGAATTTATAAAGAGATGTTAACAAAAGGTAAGGGATTAGAAAATCAGTTCTGTTTACCTTTTGAGTTGGTCAGTTTTCTTGTCAAAATTATACATGCCAAGAACCATCTCTTTGCCAGAAGTATGATGTAAACAATGAGATTTAGGGTTTTATTGGAAAATGGTCAGCAAAAGAGATTCTAATTGCTATTTCACTCTCTGGCTTACTACTGGATTTGGGATAGGCTATCATGATGTGACTATGTCCCAGGAGAAATCATGTTTCTTTCATTCCCTGGGCTCTTATTCCTATCACATAAAATCAAGCTTTAGTCTCACACAGCAAGACATTGATTTTTCACCACTTTAATTTAGGCAAAGAAGCAAATACTACTAATTTTAAGTAAAATTAGCAATGAGCAAATCTAGTTCTTTAAAAAAGCTTTAGCCTGGGCATCATAATCTTTCATGAAAATTATACATTCTCTGTTTAGAAGGACAAGGTACACAATGCTATTTAGGGTCTTACTGGAAAATGGTGATAAAAGGCCTTATTTTCTGAAAGGCTCAAGGTTAGAACAGCAAAACACTGGGAATGAGAAGAGCAGAAAGGACTTATGTGGCCACTGTGAGCTCCTGGACCCAGAGCTTCTGTGGAATTCAGCAAGTGTTTGTAAACAATGAATGGACTCTCCTTTCCCACCTTACTGGAAATTCTGCCCATGACTGAAATATGGCTTGGTGACATCCTATAAAAGGTTTGGGGAATGACTGGAATTATGCTAAATTTCTCATCCAGTAATCCCAAAAATAAGTATTATTCATGTCCATGCCTGTTTTACACATTGTCAGGATCTCCAGGAGTTGGGATGTATGTACCCAGGGGTTCTGAAAATTAGGATCCAATCACCTGGATTTTGTATTAAAATGAAGATTGTTGAGTCCTTGGATATTTGATAGGGTCTGCGTAAACATTTCATTCAAGTGCCTAATAATGTCCTTTGTTCAGGATGATACTTTGTTAACCAATGGTTCCTAGTTAACATTTAGGAATCTGCAGAATACATTGCACTGTGTGTGGTAGGGGTGATATTGGTGATTGGCCCAGGAGTGATCTACCACAGAGATGCATCCTCAGGCCTTTTTATTTTGATACAATGTCTTGTTGCATTGCTGAAGCTGGCCTTGAACTTGTGATCCTCTTGTCCTAGTCCTGATTTACTAAGATTTTAGTCCTGTTTCACTGTACCTGGCTTTATTACTGCATTGAAAGACTGTTTGCTTGAGAGTTTTGATTGTAGTTTTACCAAATAATACTGGATTTTCTCTTGGTGACATTCAAAGGCAGTTATGCCCCACAGTATGGATGGCTGATGAGTTATATGAACTTGGGCACTCTTTTTTTGGTTGTATCTTGAAACTATGGGAAAACAACTTTGCATCTTTTAAAATATTATTATTCTTCCAGTGAAAAGGATAGCTGAACAGAGAATTTTTAAATTAATAAATAGAAAATATAATAGGAAGATTTTCCAAAATGAGACATTGTAATTGATGGATTTTCACTATTCAGATTATGATTATGCCCCACTAAACTTATAAAAGTAAACTCCTTTCAAAATAACAAACCTCTTTCACATATGCTTCTAATGTACTCATAAAGGAAACAAAATAGACTTGGTCTACAAAAAATTTTGAGTGATGTTGGTAGGTTTCCTGTTGTGATCTTTGTAAAGGTAGGCTGGAAACCTGAGTGTGACAGCTGACAGAGCTGAGGAATTTATGCACATGACCATTTATGTACATTAATTGTTAATTAATCTACAATCATTATAGCAGGCTATAGCAGATATTAAAGAATTCCAAATAAGGAGAAAAGGCACTAGGCTTTCTGGAAGAGGTAGGCTTTTGAACTGAGAAATATTTTATAAAGAGTTAGATGCACAGATAAATACACTGTGCTAAGTGTTGAATGTCAAGGATCCAGATTTACAAATAAAATGAAATGTCTTTTTCCATTGGATAATTTGGTATTTTGAGCTTATATGTTTGTTCCATTCCAACTTTTTAAATAGATTTTTATCAAATTTGAAATGCACATAGTAGGTACAGATACATGTTGAAAGCGGTGGAACTCAATTAAATTTGCATTTGAGATTGTGTCCTGTAATATTTAGTTTGACAAATCTAAGCCAGCAAATATCTGCAATGCTCTGCAGCAGTGACTGTGAGAGATATACAATATGTGAATTAGCAGGAGAGTAAACAAAGTGTGCAGGGACTGAGTGGTTCTTTACATCCAGGGATTGGACAGATTCTGAGGAAGAAGTGCTGCCTGAGCTGGGCTCAGAGAAGGAACAGGATTTTGATAGAAAGAAAGCATATTTTAGAACTTAATAGATCTACCTACTTTGGATAGGAAAACATATTCAGGAAGAGACCTGGTGATAGATGAATTCTGAAAAGGAGGTGTGGGCCTTGAAGAGTTCCACCTTAAAATGTTGTTATACCTTCAAGAGTGATATCCATGTGAAGGAAGAACTCAATAGAAAGTGGAAGGAACAGGAAGATTGGAGAAAATTATTACACTACTTCAAATACTGAAAAGAGAGTGGACATAGGAATCAATTTTGAAGACATTTCAGAGGCAAGATTGAGAAGAACTTGAGTTTAGCTTGAGGAATAAGCAAGCAGTGAAAATGAGGAAGAGGCAAACTGACTGAATATAAGACTGGCAATATTTTATTAACAATAGCTAATGTGAATTGAAGGCTTCCTGTATGCCAGTCTGGACCACACATCATGATATGTCATTTAATATAACTAGTACTACTATTTTAAAGTTGAGGTACCTAAGGCACAGAGATATTGTCCAGTTTACCCAAGATCACACACTAGTAAGTGTCAGAGCCTGAATAAAATTTAGTTTGCAATTTCCACCACTACTATCACTGACTTAGAGCACCAGAGAAGAGTAACTCTCTTGGAAAAGATGCACTGGCTGGAGACACCGAAAATGGAAAAGGTTGTCAGGTTGAGAAAAGTAGACCGAGGACAGAAGTCTGGCCTATGCTGCAATGTAAGAAGGACTGTGATCCCCTCCCCTCCCTCCTCTTCCCCACTCCCCCACAAAACGCACTGTCCTCAGTCAGGAACTGATCTGCTTTTCTATCAAGTGCATTTTCCTATTGGCTTCTTAAAGTTGCCCCAGGTTATCTCAGCCAGCCATCTCAAACATCCTTTTGATGCTACAGGGTTGATTTGAAAATTCGTACTCTATAGATTAGATGCTGAAGGACAGGAAATGGAGAGAATAAAGTCCAGAAACAAATGGGTTCTGACCTGGAGCACTGGGTTCCAGCTTTGCTTGGGACTTCTGTCAGACACATGTCCCCAACATTAGCTACTTTCTGGACCATCTGTTGGAAGTCTTCTAGTCATTATTATTTGTACTTTTATTACTCCCATTTCTATAAAATACTCATTATGTGAAGGAAAAATGGAGGGCTATAGAAAAGAGCCCATTAGAAGGACTAAGAAACATGCCAGTAAACCCAGGCTAATTGAGAACTGTGACAACTGTGACAAAGAGTTAGAGGCAGAAGTCAGTGATCTCTTTAAAACAACAGATAAGACTAATAAAACAAAAGGGGATATATTTTTTATTTTTATTTTTATTGTAAACAAATGTGATACATGTTGTTTCTGTTTGTACATGAAGTCATTTTTAAAAATAATTTTTAGAGGTTGATGGACCTTTATTTTATTCATTTATTTATATGAGGTGCTGAGAATCAAATCCAGTGCGTCACATATACTAGGCAAGTGCTCTACCACTGAGCTACAACCCTAGCCCCAGAAAGGGGATTCTATTGAAAATACCAACAAGATGGACAAAAACCCCAAACATAATATTAAAAAACACCTAACAATGAAAATTCAAGGCCTGTGTCCATTGTTCACTCCAAGTCAATGGAAATTGTGGCTAGGAGCATAAATACAAGACTATAAAGTATAGGCGAATAATTTGAAAACACAAGTAAAGTAGATAATGTTTTAGAAAAAATTAAAATTTTAAAGAACCAGAAATGAAAAAGAACCTTGAATACACCAAAAAACACTGAATAAATTGAACCAGTAATTAAGACAGCTCCTAACCCCTTCCAAAGTAAGAAGTTGGACAACTTAGTACAGATAAATTTTAGTCAGAGCTTAAAATTAGGTGTTGCTGCTTATTAGCTGTAACTTTTGTGTAATCAGAACTTTAACTGCCTGCTCATTTGTAGCCCCTAGTTATCAATTGAAATGATAGCCCTTGATAAGCAAGAAATCACAGATATAAATAATGTACTGAAATAGTCTGAAAAGTGCAAAAATATATTTACTTGTTCTCCAGATATTTATTGTACTTCTAACAAGTGCCAGGCTTTTTAGTTTTATATTTAATGCTGACATTTAATATTTAAACTTACTCTGGACTAAATAGGATTTAAGCTACAAAACAGTATAGAAAATCATTTTGACATATATGATCCTAGGCAATAAAACATCTAGGTACAGATGGTCAGGTATTAACCTAAGGAATTTTCTTCAACTTGTTCTGTTGGGAGCACAGATGATGGATTTTCTTCAGACCTGACACTTGTCACTGAAATATACATTTTTATCTTGTTATTTATTATCATAGTTGCTAGCAATACAGAAATTAACTGTACAATAAGTTTTTTCTTATGAGTCATCTTTCTATTAAGTTTGATATTATTTATCAATGAAAATATTTTTTCAGGAGCTGAGGTTTAGATCTCAGTTGTATAGGGCTTCTATAGGATGTATGGGGCACTGGGTTCAATTCTCAGCACCACATATAAAAAAATAAAGGTCCACTGAAAATTTTTAAAAAATAAACTATTTGTGAAAAATGAACTAAATACATTCTGCTGTCATGTCTTAGTAGAACCAATAAAAATAATTCAAAAATACACTTTCAATTCTACAAGAGATACTTCTTCTAAACACTTTAAGATAAACAATCCTCATTTTTAGTTTAGGAGAAAAGATATGCACTAACATCTTTATAGTGCTCTGGAAAACTGATGACAAAATCCAAAATATAGTATTAGAAATTACAGATTTATAAACAGTCAATTTTAGTTTTTTTCTTAATATTTAAAGCAGATCAGTATTTCTAGATAGTCTAGAACCTTTTAAAAACAGTGTTTGAATATGCTTTAGTAAAATATAAATTATGTACTTTTTTGTAGTAGCCTGTCATATAGAACAATCAAGTATATTTTATGGGCTTTATTCTTTGCTCTAGGCAATCTTGTAATTGTCATCTGTAAATCATTCTATACAATGAATTGGCAATTGATGCATCACAGGGGTTATGAGAGAACAAACTACTGTGTTCTGTTTGAGAATGTAAAGAACCCCATTTTTCCCAGGGTATTTATAATAATTATTTTAATTTATTTGCCCCCTGCAGTTTCCCACAGTGCTTAACAGTCACATGTCAGTGCCAATCGTGTCTGGACAGAGCTGCTTCTCCAGTACTGCCTTCTTTAAGCTCTCAGAAATTCTGATGAAGTCTGGCTGAAATTAAAGTCTCATTAACTGATCAATTTGTCTCCCCAGGTTGTATACCTGTGTCAAAAGAAGGACATTGTGAAACCCTCTGTCCATTTGGTTTGTACTTTTCATAGCATGGATAGTACACATTTATGTTGGCATATTAAAAACTGTTTTTATATATTCAAGTATTTATAAAACTCCATTTTGTATTAAGTGAACTTTAATGTTTTTGTTTTTATATGTTCTTAGCTCTTAAGCATTGAACACTGTTGACAGTGAAGAACTTTTCTTAATGTTTTCAGTGGAAATAATAAGGATGTGAACTTTTTTCTCTTTAATTCTGCATATGCTGAACTGTACTTGTATACACCCTATAACCAGCTGTGCCTTCCTTTGCAGTCAGTTTTATGTAGAAGATTTATATACTTTTAGTCTTAAGAGAAAATATTTGAAAGACAAAAATTAGTATCAAAGAACTCTCTAGTAAATTTCCTTACTTTTTCCATTAGGCAAAATATGAAAGCATATTCATATCACTTTTTTCTTTTAGCTTTTGATTGAATAAGAATTGCC
>NW_027632485.1:1629-64014 GCF_902686455.1 Sciurus vulgaris | reverse complement strand
TTAGGTAGATTAGTAACCTCTGTCACCAAACCTGTCAGTTCACAATCTTCTTTACCAAAAAAGTAGCCTAAAGGAAGAACAATGATTTGTGGGTTTTTCTTCTGCATCACTTCTCCTTTCTCAGTACAAAGAAGTTGATAGGATTTAAGATTCAAATGATCAAGGGACCATTTTTTAAACCCACTCCACTCTATTGAACTCAAACTCAATAATTATATGTACTTCTTTATATATCTGTATTTAAAGTGTTTTCTTGATGTGCCATAAGTAAGGGTACATAGCAAGATACATTTCCAAACTCGTTTCCATATGGAAAAAGTAAAGTTTTGGTTATTCCAAGTAAATGGAAGAAAACCAACATACTTCCTCTAAACATCTCTCATCACAAAGTATTTATTCCACAAAAATAATATCACAGTAAAAGTGATAGATATATGAAAGTGAATAAAGATTTGCAATCTCAGAGAAGACATGTACAGAGACCGAAGTTTGGGTTGTATAGTTCTAAAAAACTTCAGCCTTAGGACTTTAACACTGACCAAGCAAACATTAAAAGAAGTTGGGGGGGGGGTTTGCTGCCCTTTGGAGTCTATTTGGATTAAAGTACTTATTTTAAGAAAACATACAACATGAGGCAGTGCTCTGAGAGTTATTCTCCATTTCTAAAGTAGTACATGCATAGAGCATTTTGATCTAACAAAATTTTATTATCCCATTTCTAGTAAGTGAATCTAGAGTGTAATTAAAATATTTTGAGGAAGAAAGATACCAAGAATAACTTTTCTGTTCATTTCAATATTTCCAATCAGCATTTAATTTTAAAAATATATTGAATTTTTAGCTGAAATTCTTGCCCATTGATTTATTTTAGTTTCTCTAAGAATCCTGTGTTTTGTATGTGTTCTTTTATTCGAAAGTATTTTTTTAAAAATTTAGTTGTCAATGGATCTCTATTTTATTTATTTATATGTGATGCTTAATCCATTGCCTTACACATGCTAGGGAAGTACTCTACTTCCTTACTGTGTTATACACTGAGTTATAACCCCAGAAGCCCTTACCCTACAATTTTTAGTGATATTTCTTTTCCTAACAGTTTTGGACCAGTAGTTAAATAGAGCTAGGCCTTGCAGAAATGAAATTGGAAAACCCATCACTATTCTACCTTCAATGAGTTCAGTGGCCCCAGGCAACTCTCAGCTTCTTCTGCAAACCTGTCCAGATCAAGAAAGAGGTGGAGGGAAGCATTCTCAAAGGCCCATTTTAGCTTCTAGCTCACACATTTCACTTTCAGTAATTGTAACTGCCCTGAAATACCTCCTTTTATTTTAGTAAAGACTTAACATATGAAGGAGTACCAGTAGTGTTTGTTTATAGATTTTGGAGCCAGTCCCATTACTTTGCAGTTACAGCATACTGGAGTTGTTGAGTTTTTTTCCCTATAAACCTGTGTCTCCACACAAGAGAGAGAAGCTTGATTACAATTGAAAATCTAAATTTCTAACTAAACCTAATTTTAGTTTCTGAAAATTCAAGTAATATATTTTCATAAAGTTCACTTTTTAGTCTTTTCATAATTTCTGCCATTTAATGCCTGTTTGGATCTGCTAATTATTCACAATTCAAGTTGGTTTCTATTACTTTGTAGTTAAAGATTACAGTTAACCTTATCTTCAATGGGCACTTTCTAGTTCATTTATGTACTTTGGAACATTCCTGCTTCATGTATAGGTTTGGTGCCACTGTAATGGTGCCTCATGATTTTTTTTAAAGAACATAAAATTTTTATCACTGTTCTAAACTATACTATACAAAATAATCTCTTTGCTGTATCTGCTGGTAGTTCCACAGTGATGTGATTCCTGAAGAATTTTTGCCAGGTTTTCTTCTAATGTTACCATCAATTTAGTAAAATATAAAGCATTTTATCATGTCTCAGTTTCTACAAGCAATGACTTCATTACCTAGTTTTATATTTGTATTATAGTACATTTTTTGATCCATCAAAAATTATGACTATCCTCATAAAAGTGTTACAAAATCACTTCTTTATTGTTTATTGAGCTTTCAAAATATTAGATTTTTAAATGTTAAGTATTGTTGTAGGTATTTAGAGAAACCCAATACCTAGTGATACAGTAAATATATCAAGTGGGTATGATTTTTCTATAGGAAGAAATAGGGCTAATCTTTTGAAATAATATGCTCAACTAGAAAGTATAGCAGTCTGGATGCTATGGACTGCTGACTACCCATTTCAGATTTTTATTAGGGAGGAGAAAAGATGAATATCTAAGTGATTTCAAAGTTTAAAAAATGCTCTTCATAACATTTTTATTTATGAATGTTTATTGTCTAAATGTTGGTTATTTAATCTTATAAAAATGTTACTAGGATAATACATTTAGTAATTTTAATTCAAAAGAGACTCTAAGGCAATTCTTATTCAATCAAAAGCTAAAAGGAAAAAGTGATATGAATATGCTTTCATATTTTGCCTATTGGAAAAAAAATAATGAAATTTACTAGAGAGTTCTTTGATACTAATTTTTTCTTTCAAATATTTTCTCTTAAGACTAAAAGTATATAAATGTTCTACATAAAACTGCAAAGGAAGGCACAGCTGATTATAGTGTGTATAGAAGTACAGTTCAACATATGCAGAATTAAAGAGAAAAAAGTTCACATCCTTATTATTTCCACTGAAAACATGAAGAAAAGTTCTTCACTGTCAACAGTGTTCAATGCTTAAGAGCTAAGAACATATAAAAACAAAAACATTAAAGTTCACTTAATACAAAATGGAGTTTTGTATATACTTGAATATATAAAAACAGTTTTTAATATGCCAACATAAATGTGTACTATCCATGTTATGAAAAGTACAAACCAAATGGACAGAGGGTTTCACAATGTCCTTCTTTTGACACAGGTGTACAACCCCAGGGGACAAATTGATCAGTTAATGAGACTTTAATTTCAGCCAGACTTCATCAGAACTTCTGAGAGCTTAAAGAAAGCAGTACTGGAGAAGCAGCTCTGTCCAGACACGATTGGCACTGACATGTGACCATTAAGCACTGTGGGAAACTGCAGGGGGCAAATAAATTAAAATAATTATTATAAATACCCTGGGAAAAATGGGGTTCTTTACATTCCCAAACAGAACACAGTAGTTTGTTCTCTCATAACCCCTGTGATGCACCAATTGCCAATTCATTGTATAGAATGATGTACAGATGACAATTACAAGATTGCCTAAAGCAAAGAAGAATAAAGACCATAAAATATACTTGATTGTTCTATATGACAGGCTACTACAAAAAAAGTACATAACTTATATGTTACTAAAGCATATTCAAACACTGTTTTTTAAAGGTTCTAGGGTATCTAGAAATATTGATCTGCTTTAAATATTAAGAAAAAAACTAAAAGGGCTCTTTATAAATCTGTAATTTCTAATACTATATTTTGGATTTTGTCTTCAGTTTTCCAGAGCACTATAAAGATGTTAGTGCATATCTTTTCTCCTAAACTAAAAATGAGGATTGTTTATCTTGAAGTGTTTAGAAGAAGTATCTCTTGTAGAGTTGAAAATGTATTTTTAAATTATTTTTATTGGTTCTACTTAGTTAGACATGACAGCAGAATGTATTTAGTTCATTTTGCACAAATAGTTTATTTTTTTAATTTTCAGTGGACCTTTATTTTTTTATATGTGGTGCTGAGAATTGAACCCAGTGCCCCATATATGCTATAGAAGCCCTATACAACTGAGATCTAAACCTCAGCTCCTGAAAAAATATTTTCATTGATAAATAATGTCAAACTTAATAGAAAGATGACTCATAAGAAAAAAACTTATTGTACAGTTAATTTCTGTATTGCTAGCAACTATGATGATAAATAACAAGATAAAAAGGTATGTTTCAGTGACAAGTGTCAGGTCTGAAGAAAATCCATCATCTGTGCTCCCAACTGAACAAGTTGAAGAAAAGTCCTCATGTTAATTCTTGACCATTTGCACCTAGATGTTTTATTGCCTAGGATCATATATGTCAAAATGATTTTCTATACTGTTTTGTAGCTTAAATCCTATCTAGTCCAGAGTAAGTTTAAATATTAAACATCAGCATTAAATATAAAACTAAAAAGCCTGGCACTTGTTAGAAGTACAATAAATATCTGTAGAACAAGTAAATATATTTTTGCACTTTTCAGACTATTTCAGTACATTATTTATATCTGTGCTTTCTTGCTTATCAAGGGCTGTCATTTCAATTGATATCTAGGGGCTACAAATGAGCAGGCAGTTAAAGTTCTGATTACACAAAAGTCACAGCTAATAAGCAGCAACACCTAATTTTAAGCTCTGACTAAAATTTATCTGTACTAAGTTGTCCAACTTCTTACTTTGGAAGGGGTTAGGGGCTGTCTTAATTAGTGGTGCAATTTATTCAGTGTTTTTTGATATATTCAAGGTTCTTTTTCTTTTCTGGTGCTTTAAAATTTTAATTTTTTCTAAAACATTATCTACTTTACTTGTGTTTTCAAATTATTTGCCTATACTTTATAGTCTTGTATTTATGCTCCTAGCCACTATTTCCATTGACTTGGAGTGAACAATGGACACAGGCCTTGAATTTTCATTGTTAGAGGTTTTTTAATATTATGTTTGGGGTTTTTGTCCATCTTGTTGGTATTTTCAATAGAATCCCGTTTCTGGGGCTAGGGTTGTAGCTCAGGGGTAGAGCACTTGCCTAGTATATGTGATGCACTGGATTTGATTCTCAGCACCACATATAAATAAATGAATAAAATAAAGGTCCATCAACATCTGAAAATTATTTTTAAAAATGACTTCATGTACAAACAGAAACAACTTGTATCCAATTTGTTTACAATAAAAATAAAAATAAAAAATGAATCCCCTTTTGTTTTATTAGTCTCATCTGTTGTTTTAAAGAGATCACTGACTTCTGCCTCTAACTCTTTGTCACAGTTGTCACAGTTCTCAATTAGCCTGGCTTTACTGGCATGTTTCTTAATCCTTCTAATGTTCTTTTTTCTATAGCCCCCCATTTTTCCTTCACATAATGAGTATTTTATAGAAATGGGAGTAATAAAAGTACAAATAATACTGACTAGAAGACTTCCAACAGATGGTCCAGAAAGTAGCTAATGTTGGGGACATGTGTCTGGCAGAAGTCCCAAGCAAAGCTGGAACCCAGTGCTCCAGGTCAGAACCCATTAGTTTCTGGACTTTATTCTCTTCATTTCCTGTCCTTCAGCATCTAATCTACAGAGTATGAATTATCAAATCAACCCTGTAGCATCAAAAGGATGTTTGAGATGGCTGGCTGAGATAACCTGGGGCAACTTTAAGAAGCCAATAGGAAAATGCACTTGATAGAAAAGTAGATCAGTTTCTAACTGAGGACAGTGCATTGTGTGGGGCAGTGGGGGACAGGAGGCAGTGGAGGGGGATCACAGTCCTTCTTACATTGCAGCATATGCCAGACTTCTGTCCTCGGCCTACTTTTCTCCATAGCCATACCTCAACCTGACAAACTTTTCCATTTTCGGTGTCTCCAGCCAGTGCTTTTTTTCCAAGAGAGTTACTCTTCTCTGGTGCTCTAAGTCAGTGATAGTAGTGGTGGAAATTGCAAAGTAAATTTTAATCAGGATCTGACACTTACTAGTGTGTGATCTTGGATAAACTGGACAATATCTCTGTGCCTTAGGTACCTCAACTTTAAAATAGTACTACTGGTTACATTAAATGAAATATGGTATGTGGTCCAGACTGGCATACAGGAAGCCTTCAATTCACATTAGCTATTGTTACTAAAATATTGCCAGTCTCATAGTCAGTCAGTTTGCCTCTTCCTCATTTTCACTGCTTGCTTACTCTTCAAGCTAAACTCAAGTTCTTCTCACTCTTGCCTCTGAAATGTCTTCAATATTGATTCCTATGTCCACTCTCTTTTCAGTATTTGAAGTAGTGTAATAATTTTCTCCTATCTTCCTGTTCCTTCCACTTTCTATTGAGTTCTTCCTTCACATGGATATCACTCTTGAAGGTATAACTACATTTTAAGGCGGAACTCTTCAAGGCCCACACCTCCTTTTTGGAACTCATCTATCACCAGGTCTCTTCCTGAATATGTTTTCCTATCCAAAGTAGGTAGATCTATTAAGTTCTAAAATATGCTTTGCTCTCTATCAAAATCCTGTCCCTTCTCCCAGCCCAGCTCAGGCAGCACTTCTTCCTCAGAATCTGTCCAATCCCTGGATGTAAAGAACCACTCAGTCCCTGCACACTTTGTTTACTCTCCTGCTAATTCACATGTTGTATATCTCTCACAGTCACTGCTGCAGAGCATTGCAGATATTTGCTGGCTTAGATATGTCAAACTAAATATTACAGCACACAATCTCAAATGCAAATTTAATTGAGTTCCACAACTTTCAACATGTATCTGTACCTACTATGTGCATTTCAAATTTGATAAAAATCTATTTAAAAAGTTGGAATGGAACAAACATGTAAGCTCAAAATACCAAATTATCCAATGGAAAAAGACATTTTATTTTATTTGTAAATCTGGATACTTGACATTCAACACTTAGCACAGTGTCTTTATCTGCGCATCTAACTCTTTATAAAATATTTCTCAGTTCAAAAGCCTACCTGTTCCAGAAAGTCTAGTACATTTTCTCCTTATTTGGAATTCTTTAGTATCTGCTATAGCCTGCTATAATGATTGTAGATGAATGAACAATTAATGTACATAAATGATCCTGTGCATAAATTCCTCAGCTCTATCAGCTGTCACACTCAGGTCTCCAGCCTACCTTTACAAAGATCACAACAGGAAACCTACCAGCATCACTTAAAATTTGTTGTAGATCAAGTCTATTTTGTTTCCTTTATGAGTACATTAGTAGCATATGTGAAAGAGGTTTGTTATTTTGAAAGGAGTTTACTTTATAAGTTTAGTGGGGACATAATCATAATCTGAATAGTGAAAATCCATCAATTACAATGTCTCATTTTGGAAAATCTTCCTCATATTATATTTTTTGTTTATTAATTTAAAAATTCTCTGTTCAGCTATTCTTTTCACTGGAAGAATAATACTATTTTAAAAGGTGCAAGGTTGTTTTCCCATAGTTTCACCAACCAAAAAAAGAGGGCCCAAGTTTATATAACACATCAGCCATCCAGACTGGGGGGCATAACTGCCTTTGAATGTCACCAAGAGAAAATCCAGTATTATTTGGTAAAACTACAATCGAAACTCTCAAGCAGTCTTTCAATGCAGTAATAAAACCAGGTACAGTGAAACAGGACTAAAACCCCAGTAAATCAGGACTAGGACAAGAGGATCACAAGTTCAAGGCCAGCCTCAGCAACGCAACAAGACACTGTCTCAAAATAAAAAGGCCTAAGGATGCATCTCAGTGGTAGATCACCCCTGGGCCAATCACCAATATCACCCCTACCACACACAGTGCAATGTATTCTGCAGATTTCTAAATGTTAACTAGGAACCATTGGCCTTCAGTGGTTAACAAAGTATCATCCCTGAACAAAGGACATTATTAGGCACTTGAATGAAATGTTTATGCAGACCCTATCAAATATTCAAGGACTCAGCAATCTTCATTTTAATACAAAATCCAGGTGATTGGATCCTAATTTTCAGAACCCTTGGGTACCTACATCCCAACTCCTAGAGATCCTGACAATGTGTAGAACAGCCATGGACATGAATAATACTTATTTTTGGGATTACTGGATGAGAAATTTAGCATAATTCCAGTCATTCCCCAAACCTTTTATAGGATGTCACCAAGCCATATTTCAATTATGGGCAGAATTTCCAGTAAGGTGGGAAAGGAGAGTCCATTCATTGTTTACAAATACTTGCTGAATTCCACAGAAGCTCTGGGCCCAGGAGCTCATGGTAGCCACATAAGTCCTTTCTGCTCTACTCATTCCCAGAGTTTTGCTGTTGTACCCTTGAGCCTTGCAGACAATAAGGCCTTTTATCACCATTTTCCAATAAGACCCTAAATCTCATTGTGTACATTGTCCTTCTAAACAGAGAATGTACTTGTCATGTATAATTTTCATGAAAGATTATGATGCCCAGGCTAAAGCTTTTTTAAAGAACTAGATTTGCTCATTGCTAATTTTACTTAAAATTAGTAGTTTTTGCTTCTTTGCCTAAATTAAAGTGGTTAAAAATCAATGTCTTGCTGTGTGTGACTAAAGCTTGATTTTATGTGATAGGAATAAGAGCCAGGGGAAAGAAAGAAACCCGATTTCTCCTGGGACATAGTCACATCATGATAGACTACCCCAAATCCAGTAGTAAGCCAGAGAAGTGAAATAGCAATTAGAATCTCTTTAGCTGACCATTTTCCAATAAAACCCTAAATCTCATTGTTTACATCATTCTTCTGGCAAACAGATGGTACTTGGGATGTATAATTTTGACAAGAAAACTGACCAACTCAAAAGGTAAACAGAACTGATTTTTTTTTCAGGATCTGTAACATTTTTTTTTTTTTTCACAGCTGATAAAAAAAAAATACTACCATTCTCCTAAGGCTCCCCTTTGATACAGTAGGTAAACAAAATAGGGTTTTTTTTTTTTTTTTTTTTCCCCACAAATATCAGCAGACACTTTCTGGCACCCCACACTGTATTGGCATCAGTGTTAACAGTCCCAGTTCAGATGTGCAATACTTCAGATTGGATACAATGTAACAAGAATCCAACTTTGCATAGACATCCTCAGAATCACAATCAGTCACGAGGGGTAGCCCTTCCAAGCTGGCAGGAAAGGAACCCGATCTTAATTTCCAGCTACTCCTGGAAAACAAGGAAAAAACACGAGTTTCTTCCTCTCCTCCTGCTCCTTCATATGGGTTGCCCGGACTTCCTTCCATGTATTTAAAACTAGAAAACAGTTGTTAACAAAAGAGAGAGAGGGAGCGAGGGAGGGGGAGAAAGAGAGAGAGAAGATCCCCCCTTCCACCGTCTCCCCTCCTCTTCCTCCCCCGCCCCACCCCCATTTATTTCCTGGCTGAAACTTTTGCTTGCCGGGTGTCAAGCTGCCAATACAGCACACTAAAGGCTACTTAAAATGGGGAAATATGCGTCAATCAAAATCAATGAGGAACGTACATGCTGCAAAGAGCCACATTTCCACCAGGGTCTCGGATGGTCAGGACGGGGCGCCCCTCGGACACGGGGCGAAGGCAGGGGATGCTGGCCCGGAAGCCAGACGGGCTCGCGGGACGCCCTGGCCAATGCAAAGTCGTCTCCAATCTCAAAGCAAGAACAGAAATCACATTTAGAGAGTCGGATGCGTTTGGCTTTTGTGCGCAGAGCGAGGCCGGCGCCCGGCTGCGCGGGCGCCTCAGAGGATCACGCAGGCGGAGCAGCAGCCCTCATCGCCCTTGGGCTGAGCGGAGTAGTTCATCTGCCGCACGATCTAGTCGAAGAGCTCATCCACCGAGGATTTGTTTTTGGCCGATGTCTCCATGAAGGGGCAGCTCCACTCCTCGGCCAGGGCCTTGCCCTCGCCGTAAGAGACCTCCGCGTTCGCCCTCCAGGTCCACCTTGTTGCCCACCAGGATCATGGGCACGCGCTCGTACCGCTTCACGCGGATGATCTGGTCCCGCATGGGCTTGATGTCCTGGAAGCTCTGCTGGTTCACCAGGCTGTAGACGAGGATGAAGCCCTGGCCGTTCTTGATGTACAGGTCCCGCATGGACGCGAACTGCTCGGTGCCCGCCGTGTCCAGGATCTCCAGCACCGACGGCGACGAGTCCACCTCGATCTCCTTGCGGTAGAAGTCCTCGATGGTGGGGTTGTACTTCTCGATGAAGGAGCCGGTCACGAACTGCACGGTGAGCGCGGACTTGCCCATGCCGCCCGAGCCCAGCACCACCACTTTGTACTCTCTCATGGCTCCGTCGGCGCTCTCACCACGCCTGCCGCTGCTCCGTCGGGGCTGCGCGCCTCCGAAGGCTGGGCTTGGCGGCTGGACTTCTCCCCTTCCTCAGCTCCGCAGGAAAAACCCAGGAGAGCGCGGCCCGGGGCGCGGGGCGCAGGGTGCAGAGATCGGCCAGCGGGGACGGCTCCCGGCCGGCCTGAGGCAGCGGCGCGTCCCTGGGGCGCGGGTCCGGCCCTGCAGCAGTCCGCTGCAGCGGCGGCAGCCCTGGCGGCGGACGGGAGGACAATGCCGGCAGCCAAGCGAGGCGAAGGCTGGAGTTCCTCACCACCGCAGCCCGGGAGGGCGGGGAGGCGGCAGCGGCTGCTAATTGGGCGTCCGCCGGGCCACGCGAGGCATGACTCCCCGCGGAAAGGGCGCCCACCACCGAGGCCCATCGCGCTCTCTCCTGCAGCCTCCGTGGGGCGAGGGCTTCCTACTCGCCCGGCGCAGCCCGGCCCCCAGAACTGATCTTTTAAATCCTTACCTTTTGTTAACATCTCTTTATGAATTCTTTGGTGTCTTTTCATTTAGATAGTCATTGATAATTACTGACAGCATCTGTACTGCAGTCAACAAGCTAGATGCTGGGAGACACTTTGGGTAATATGATACAGTTCCAGTCTTGAGGCCCCACAGTCTACTGAAGTTTGCCAGATCAGTAGGCAAAATACTAAGTGCTAAATGGTATGGGAACCAAAGAACTGGAACCGTTTTGAAATGAACCACACTGGGGACACCGGATGCAGGGTGGATGAAACAACTCTAGATTTCAGTAGGTGGAGTTTGCACTGTCTAACCCTTCTTCATTCCTGTTCCTAGTATCTGTCCTGCCTATACTCACATATTCAAACAATAATAATGTGGGTTGATGAGCAACAATGTTTTGGCATGAAATAAAAAAAATTACCAATATCCATATGATACAAAGTGATACTACTGCAATATTCTAGCATGTAAGTGAATAATAAATAATGCTCTCCTAATCCAGAGAGTTTGGCAAGATAGAGCAACTAAGTCTTCATTATTTTTTTAATTTATTTTTATCTTTATAGACTGCATTTTAATCATTGTACAGAAACGGTGCACAAATTTTCATTTCTATGATTATACATGATGCATATTCATACCATTCATATAATCATACATGTACATAGTGTAATGAAGTCTGACTCATTCCACCACCTTTCATACCACTGCTCCCTCAACTCTCTCATTTCCCTTTATGTAATCTAATGTTCCTCCATTCTTTTCTCACCTCCCACCACTATTATGTATCATCTTCCACTTTCAGAGAAAACATTCAGCCTTTGGTTTACTGGGATAGGCTTGTTTCACTTAGAATGATTTTCTCCATTTCCATCCATTTATCTGCAAATGTCATAATATTATTCTTTATGGCTGAATAATATTCCATGTTTCCTTTAACCAGTCATCTGTTGAATGGCATATTGGAGATTAGTGCTCTGTAGGCTCTTTTTTCACATTATTGATTGTATCCTTTGCTGAGAACAAGCTTTTTAGTTTGAATCCATCCAATTTATTGATTATTGCTTTGATTTCTTGTGCTTTGGGAGTCATGTTAAGGAAACTCTCAAGCAATTGCTCCCAGGACATAGTCACATTATGATACCCTATCTCCAGTAGTAAGCAAGATAGCAATTAGAATCACTTTAGTTTACCATTCTTCCTGTGAGACCCTAAATCTCATCATGTACACCAGGCTTCTGGCACAGAGATGGTACTTGGCATATATAATTTTGACAAACAAAATGACCAATTCAAAAGGTAAACAGATTGATCTTTTTTAACAAATATTTTTTGATATCTCTTTATAAATTCTTTGGCATCTTATGATTTAGAGAGTCACTGACAATTGCTGGTATCATTTGCACTTCCAGCCAACAAGCTAGATGCTGGAGACACCATGGGGAACAGAATGCAGTTGCAGTCTTGAGGGCCTACAGTCTACTGAAGTTTGCCAGATCATCAGGCAAAATTCTGAGTGCTAAATTTTGTGAAAGCCAAAGAACTTCAACTAGCTTGAAATGAAACACACTGGGGATATGGGATGCAGGGTGGATGAGACAAGACTAGAATCAGGCAGGGGGAGTTTGCACTGTGTCTACACCTGCTTCATTTCTGTACCTAGGATTTGTCCTGCCTAAACTCAGATACCTAAACAATAAAAACATGGGTGGGTGAGGAGCAGTCTTTTGAGATGAAAGAAAAAAATTACCAATATCTACATGATAGAAGTGATTCTACTGCAAGATTCTAGCATATAAGTGAATAATAATACTCTCCTAATACAGAGGGTTCCGCAAGATAAAGCAACTAAGTCTTCATTGTTTTTTTAACCCGATGCCCTGGATGTCTTTTTTCTTTCTTTCTTTCTTTTTTTAATCACAGAATAAGAACTTTATTATAATTTAAAAGTATTCAGGTGACTTTTGTATCCTACCAGGGAAAATCTGTTGGTATTTTTACTTTTGAATTTATTTCAAGTAAATCAGTTCATTGTGTAACTGGTTTATTATGTATTTTCTTAAGTTTTATATTTTCCTAAAAATGTCCAGTTTTCATAGAGAAATTAAAATATACAAAACACTTCACCAGCTAATTGTTGCACTTTTGGGCAGCTGACATAAGTATACCATTTCTGTCTCAATAAAAATGTCTACCTCTAAAAGTGTGTGCAGTACAGTCCCTATGAACACCATTTGTAAACCAATATGTTTATCAAATATGAGGCAGAATCCACCATCTTAAGCCTCTGCAAGACTGAGAGAAAGGACATCCTTTACAAGTTCTATGTTTACAAATTTATTTCCAAACACTCACCTGGAACAGCATGTTTGGCCCTTGCAATTTTTAGCAACTTATAAGGAAAAGAGGTATTGATATTGAGTGGAAAACTCAAGTTCATAGCAACTCAAGTTCATTCCAAATATCTCTTCAACTTTCTCCCCATCCTAAATTAAAGAAAATTTTGTGTGTGGGCAAAATGGGAACCCAGGAAGGGGCTATTTCTTTTTTTAATTGTTTCTTATAGTGGATACTCTTAGTTATAAACACAGAAAGCACATATACACATTTTAAAATTAATTGTTCACATCTTCCATTACTGACCAGCCCTTTATAGCTTAGAATATGCTGTTAAAATATTCTGTCACAGCTTATTAAAAAGCTCTGAGCTGGGTTTTCCAGATTTTACCCTGAATGTGGGATTGGTGAAAATTCAGTACCCTGGAAAAGGTGAGGGATATATGGGGGTAATTCTTGTCAGGTTGGATATAGAGACAACACTTCTGAGTCTCTCAGGAGAGTGCCACACTGGCATTCCCTTTCACACATGCATCAGGACTCTTCACCCACAAGCCCGAAAGAGGACAAGAAACAGGTTTCCCTGGCTGGTAAATCTGCAGTGCTCTAAGTAGAGGCACACTCCCAATCCCAGAGTTCAATGAAGGATTTTCAAAGTCTAAAAAGATAGTCTTTAGTCTGGTAGGGTGGTGCACATGCCTGTAATCTCAGCAACCTTGGAGGCTGAGGCAGAAGGATCACAAGATTGAGGCCAACCTCTGAGATTTAGCAGGGTCCTAAGCAACTTAGAGAGACCCTGTCTCAATACTACCACTACTACTTCTATGAATAATTCTAATAAAGATAACAATAATAATAATGAACAAGTGATGTAGCTCTCAAGTGCCCTGGGTTCAATGCCCAGTAACAAAAATGGGACAGTTTTCAAAAGCACAAAACAGCTACTTTCCCTCAAACAAGATCAGAAATACACTCCTCAGGATCCAAGATGGTGGTCTAGAGGGAGGCTGCGTTCCTTGTCGCTCCCCAATGCCGGATTTAAGCAGAGGATATCTGTTTCTCGGTGAGGCAGTTTTTGCTGCTTATCGATCCCCTGCTCTTTACCCCATTTGTCTGTTGTGATGACCTGCAGTCTGCCAGCATATCGACGCCATTTTTGAGAGCAGATTGCTCACTGTCAGGCATCTATCATCCACCATTTGACTACCTCTCGCCTGTCCATCGCCTGCCTTACCCCTATCCATCACCCAACGCTTGAGGTTCATGTCCCGATCATCCAACAGCTGCCAGCAGATTGACCACAGACTGCCAGTGGAGAACCAGCTGCCTGCTGCTGCCTGGAAGTTCATTGTCACAGTACCTGCAGGTTTGATTACACGTGGCTGCCGCCATTTTGAGACAACAGCCAGGCCCTGTAGGACCCCTGGCCGGACTGACCGAGTCACATCTCCAGGATCCCTCAGCCCGACCAATCACTCCCTGCCTCTGTGGCCCTCACATCAACTGACTGCTCCCTGCCGCCAGGACCCCCAGACCAACTGACTGCACCCTACCACCGGGACCCCAGACCGACTGATTACACCCGGCCTCCAGGATCCCACAACCACACCAAACACACTGGACCTCCAGGAACCCTGCCAGACCAACTGCATCCTGTCTACAGGACCTCGAGCTGACCACGTCTACCCCTGAGTTGCAGCCCCCCATTTGCCAACACATTTGGAAGCCAGAGCAGCCATCTTGGATAATCCTGGAAGTCATAGCTCCGATCTTCGGGTGGGGCAAATCCCATCCAGCGACGCCTGCTGGAAGCTTGAAGCTCATTCTCAGGTACCTCTCATACATCGGGGTACTGAACACTGGGAGGTTTCATTACAATATGACTATTATACAGTAGATTTTCTTTTTTCTCCTTTTTTAAAAAAAAATATTTAAGTTTTTATTTCTTTACGTTTCTTGCTTTCTTTTCCTTCTGTTTACCTGTTCCCTCAGAGTCGCTTTCTCCCTTATTTACATGATGTTATTGTCCCCATAGGGGCTATTTGGTCTAGGATTGCATAGTGTCTGGTTTGGGCACTGCTACTATTGATCTCCCCTTAAAGAAAGGGATTTGGAAACCTATAGGGCCACTATAAGCCTATAGGGGGAAATCTGTAATACCCCAGATCTGCAGCGCTAGAGGGGAAGATACATGAACAACATGAAAAAACAAGGGAAGAAAATGATCCAAACAAATCTAGATTCTATAGTAATAGAATCCAATGACAGTATGTTAGAAGAAATGTCAGCAAAGGGCTTCAGATTATACATGATTAAGATGATTCGCGAAGCAAAGGATGAGATAAGAGAGCAAATGCAGGCAATGAATGATAATACCAATAAGCTGAAAGAGCACCTACAGGAAGCAAAAGATCATTTCAACAAAGAGATAGAGATTCTCAAAAAAAAAAAAAAAAAAACAAACAAACGGAAATCCTTGAAATGAAGGAGACAATAAACCAAATAAAAAACTCAATGGAAAGCATCACCAACAGACTAGACCACTTGGACAACAGAACCTCAGACAATGAAGACAAAATATTTAATCATGAAAATAAAGTCACCCAAACAGAGAAGATGGTAAGAAATCATGAACGGAATCTCCAAGAACTATGGGACATCATGAAAAGACCAAATTTAAGAATTATTGGGATTGAGGAAGACACAGAGATACAAACCAAAGGAATGAACAACCTATTCAATGAAAAAAATCAATAAATTTCCCAAACCTGAAGAATGAAATGGAAAATCAAATACAAGAGGCTTAATGAACATCAAATGCACAGAATCACAACAGATCCACACCAAGGCACATTATAATGAAAATGCCTAACATTCAAAATAAAGATAGGATTTTGAAGGCCACGAGAGAAAAGCATCAGATTACATATAGGGGGAGACCAATACGGATAGCAGCAGACTTCTCAACACAGACTCTAAAAGCTAGAAGGGCCTGGACCAACATATTTCAAGCTCTGAAAGAACATGGTTGCCAACCAAGAATCCTATACCCAGCAAAACTAACCTTCAGATTTGAAGATGACATAAAATCCTTCCATGATAAACAAAAGTTAAAAGAATTTACATAGAAAGCCTGCACTACAGAATGTTCTCAACAAAATATTCCATGAGGAGGAAATGAAAAACAACAATGTAGGTCAGCAAAGGGAGGAACTACCTTAGAGAAAAACCACTCAAAGGAGAAACCAAGCCAACTTAAAAACCAAAAATAAGCCAAATGACTGGGAATACAAATCATTTCTCAATAATAACCCTGAACGTTAATGGCCTAAACTCATCAGTCAAAAGACATAGACTGGCAGAATGGATTAAAAAGAAAGACCCAACAATATGCTGCCTGCAAGAGACTCATCTCATAGAAAAAGACATCCACAGACTAAAGGTGAAAGGATGGGAAAAAACCTACCACGCACATGGACCCAGTATAAAAGCGGGGGTTTCCATCCTTATATCAGATAAAGTGGACTTCAAGCCAAAGTTAGTCAGAAGGGATAAAGATGGACATTTCATACTGCTTAAGGGAACCATAAATCAGGAAGACATAACGATAGTAAATATTTATGCCCCAAACAATGGTGCATCCAGTACATCAAACAAATCCTTCTCAATTTCAAGAATCACATAGACCACAACACAATAATTCTGGGTGACTTTAACGCACCGCTGTCACCACTAGATAGATCTTCCAAACAAAATCCAACCAAAGAAACCATAGAACTCAATAACACAATCAATAACCTAGACTTAATAGACATATATAGAATATTCCATCCATCAATGAGTGGATACACTTTTTTCTCAGCAGCACATGGAACCTTCTCCAAAATAGACCATATGTTATGGCACAAAGCAGCCCTTAGGAAATGCAAAAAAATAGAGATACTGCCTTGTGTTCTATCAGATCATAATGGACTGAGAGTAGAAATCAATGACAAAATAAAAAAGGAAAATTACTGCAACACTTGGAGACTAAATAACATGCTATTGAATGAAACATGGATAACAAAAAACATCAGGGAGGAGATTAAAAAATTCTTAGAGGTCAATGAGAATGATGATACAACATATCAAAATTTCTGGGACACTATGAAAGCGGTACTAAGAGGAAAATTCATTGCATGGAGCACATTCCAGAAAAGAATGAAAAGTCAACAATTAAATGACCTAACATTACAGCTCAAAGCCCTAGAAAAAGAAGAACAGAATAACAGCAAAAGTAGTAGAAGACAGGAAATCATTAAAATCAGAGCTGAAATCAATGAAATTGAAACAAAAGAAACTATTCAAAAAATTGACATAACAAAAAGTTGGTTCTTTGAGAAAGTAAACAAAATAGATAAACCCTTAGCCACACTAACAAAGAGAAGGAGAGAGAAGACTCAAATTACTAAAATACATGATGCAAAAGGAAATATCACAACAGACATCACTGAGATACAGAACATAATGAGAAGCTACTTTGAAAATCTGTATTCCAACAAAATAGAATGTACCGAAGATATTGACAAATTTCTAGAGACATATGCTCCTCCCAAACTGAACCAGGAGGACATACACGATTTAAACATATCAATATCAAGCAATGAAATAGAAGAAGCCATTAAAAATCTACCATCCAAGAAAAGCCCAGAACCAGATGGATTCTTAGCCGAGTTCTACAAGACCTTCAAAGAAGAACTCATTCCAATACTTCTCAAAGTATTCCAGGAAATAGAAAAGGAGGGTACCCTACCGAACTCATTCCATGAAGCTAATATCACCCTCATACCCAAACCAGGAAAAGACACATCAAGGAAAGAAAATTTTAGACCAATATCCTTGATGAATATAGATGCAAAGATCCTTAACAAGACATTGGCAAACTGTATCCAAAAACATATTAAGAAAATTGTGCACCACGATCAAGTGGGATTCATTCCTGGAATGCAAGGATGGTTTAACATCCGTAAATCATAAACGTAATCCATCATGTCAATAGACTCAAGGATAAGAATCATATGGTTATTTCAATTGACGCAGAAAAAGCATTTGACAATATACAACACCACTTCATGGTGAAAACACTAGAAAAAATAGGGATAGTAGGAACGTACCTGAACATTGTAAAGGCTATTTATGCTAAGCCCATGGCCAACATCATTCTTAATGGAGAAAAACTGAAACCATTCCCTTTAAAAACAGGAACAAGACAGGGATGTCCTCTTTCACCACTTCTATTCAACATTGTCCTCGAAACTCTAGCCAGAGCAATCAGGCAGACTAAAGAAATTAAAGGGATACGAATAGGAAAAGAGGAACTTAAGCTGTCACTATTTGCGGATGACATGATTCTATATTTAGAGGATCCAAAAACCTCCTCCAGAAAACTTCTAGACCTCATCAATGAATTCAGCAAAACACCAGGCTATAAAATCAACACGCATAAATCTACTGCATTTTTATACGCAAGCGATGAAACAGCTGAAAGGGAAATAAGGAAAACAACTCCATTTGCAATAGCCTCAAAAAAATAAAATACTTGGGTATCAATCTAATGAAAGAGGTAAAAGATCTCTACAATGAAAACTACAAAACACTGAAGAAAGAAATTAAGGAAGACCTTAGAAGATGGAAAGATCTCCCATGTTCTTGGATAGGCAGAATTAATATTGTCAAAATGGCCATACTACCAAAAGTGCTATACAGATTCACTGCAATTCCAATTAAAATCCCAATGATGTACCTCACAGAAATAGAGCAAGCAATCATGAAATTCATCTGCAAGAATAAGAAATCCAGACTAGCTAAAGCAGTCCTTAGCAGGAAGAATGAAACAGGGGGTATCGCAATACCAGAACTTCAACTATACTACAAAGCAATAGTAACAAAAACGGCATGGTATTAGCACCAAAATAGACAGGTAGATCAATGGTGCAGAATAGAGAACACGGACACAAACCCAAATGAATACAATTTTCTAATACTAGACAAAGGTGCCAAAAATATGCAATGGAGAAAAGATAGCCTCTTCAACAAATGGTGCTGGGAAAACTGGAAATCCATATGCAACAGAATGAAACTAATCCCCTATCTCTCACCCTGCATAAAACTCAACTCACAATGGATCAAGGACCTTGAAATTAGACCAGAGACCCTGCATCTTATAGAAGAAAAAGTAGGTCCAAATCTTCAACTTGTTGGCTTAGGATCAGACTTCCTTAACAGGACTCCCGTAGCACAAAAAATAAAAGCAAGAATCAATAACTGGGATAGATTCAAACTAAATAGCTTTCTCTCAGCAAAGGAAACTATCAGCAGTGCGAAGAGAGAGCCTACAGAGTGGGAGAATATCTTTGCCATTCATACTTCAGATAGAGCACTAATTTCCAGAATATATAAAGAACTCAAAAAACTCTACACCAAGAATACAAATAACCCAATCAACAAATGGGCTAAGGAAATGAACAGACACTTCACAGAAGAAGATGTACAAGCAATCAACAGATATATGAAAAAATGTTCACCATCTTTAGTAATAAGAGAATTGCAAATCAAAACTACACTAAGATTCCATCTCACCCCAATTAGAATGGCGATTATCAAGAACACAAGCAACAATAGGCGTTGGCGAGGATGTGGGGAAAAAGGTACACTCATACATTGCTGGTGGGACTGCAAATTAGTGCAGCCACTCTGGAAAGCAGTGTGGAGATTCCTTAGAAAACTTGGAATGGACCTACCATTTGACCCAGCTATCCCATTCCTCGGCCTATACCCAAAGGACTTAAAATCAGCACACTACAGAGATACAGCCATATCAATGTTCATAGCGGCTCAATTCACAATAGCCAGACTATGGAACCAACCTAGATGCCCTTCAATTGATGAATGGATAAAGATACTGTGGTATATATATACAATGGAATATTACTCAGCTATAAAGAATAATAAAATTATGGCATTTGCAGGCAAATGCTTGTAATTGGAGAATATCATGTTAAGTGAGATGAGCCAATCTCAAAAATCCAAAAGAGGAATGTTCTCACTGATAAGCGGATGATGACACTTAATGGGTGGTGGGAGTGGGTCAAGAATGGAGGAAGGAGGGACTGTATAGAGGGAAAAGAGAGGTGGGAGGAGTGGGGGGGAAGGGAAAAATAATGGAATGAATCAAACATTATTACTCTATATAAATTTATGAATATGCAAATGGTATGCTGTTACTCCATGTAAAAACAGAAACAACATATATCCCATTTGTTTACAATAAAAATAAATTTAAAAAAATAATCATAAAAAAAAGAAATGCACTCCTATTGCTTTCTAATCTTCTCTGTGATAATTAAGAGTTAGATTTCAGATTTCCATTGTCTAAAATGGAACTGTCTGAACATATGCTGCATATTGTTGTTCAAGGAATAAATACCTCATAATCCACTGCCTTGTGAAACATGTTTGAAATGCCTTCCATAATGTATGCAAATAAACATTGTGATATGACATCCCCCACTCCTTTCATGCATCTATGTTCTCCTTAAGTACCCTGTGGCCTTAAAAAGCTGTTGGTTCCTTTTAAAGGAAAGTTCCTATATAACATGCCCTGAATTATCTCTGGAATAGGTAGATGAGCTTTTATAACCTATCTCCAAATGCTTGCAGACCCAGGTAGGCAAGGTTGACCAAAGAAAAGTGCTAAAGAAAGGAGCCACAAGCAAATCCCATGCAGTCACTTCCTCTACCCAGGAGGGCTTGTTTTAGCAAGTGGCCATAGGAAGCTCCAGATCCTGCAGGTTGCCAGGGAAGGAAGCACCTGGGCATTCCTTTGCAAAGGAAAGGACACTCCTACCAGGATCCCACTTTTTATCTCCACTCAATTTTTGACATAGTTAGTGAGTCAGTTAAAAAGTCCACATGTTGGCTAAACAAAGTGAGTTGGCCTTGTTCAGATGTGTCCACTCGAGCCTTTCCCACAGCCCTTTGTCAGAATCATGCTCTCCAATGCCTTCTTGTCTACTTCTCCTTCCCTTTGCCCATCAAAATGGCACCTCCTCAAAGGAGACTTTCCTCATCTTCCCTCAATCAGATTAGATTTCACCCCCTGTTTTATCTTTAGGACACAGCATAATAATTTTTTACCTTTGAGCATGTTCTGCCTCATCTTATGGTAATCTGCATATCTTTCTGCTACCTTTCTGGACTCTTTAAAAGGCATCAGCTCATCTTCATTCCTACTGTAGTACTCAGGCATTCAATACTTCATGCTCAATTCTGGGTGTATTCCATCCCATCCCCTTACTCTTCACTCACATCTCTACTTGCAATGCCCATGTTCAAACTTCAACTCATCATCTTTCTACATCCACTGCTTCTTAAAACTCTTCATCTTCCTATCTAATATACCATTTATCCCCTCCACAAACACAGGCTGAGATTACAAGTATGTTTCAGGTGCCACAGAGAAGGTTAAAAAAAGATGGGATCTCTGTGCTCATGGCTCTCTCCACCACCCCATGTCCCAGTTACCATGATGCATAATGTCATGGCCTCTGCACCTATCCTAGAATTTATGCTGTGGGGTATCCCCCCATTTCTATTCCTTATTCATTCAGCTCCTATCACTTTATAGAAGGTATCCTACACAGTAACTAACCCCCTCCACCTGCCTCAGATTCCCATTCCCCATTGGTTCTGCACACTGCCATCAACCTGTCACCTTAAGACAGTGTATTCATTCAAAAGTCACAGTTTCAAGGAGGAAAAAAAGACAGCATCTTTAACTTAAGTTCTAGTTTCCCCCTTAATCTAATTTTGGATACTCCCTAGCTTCCCTTTGTGAGCATTACTTTGCTTGATGTATCCTGAGCTCATCTAACTTACACAGAGAGCCACAGAATTCCAAACATCCTGTATTTCAACCCTCATCCCACAACTTCCCTGACCACCCTGCCCCTAGATCCCTGGGCTCCCAACCCTCTCCAAGAGTGACCATTTCCACTTCCATGGTTCTAACTGTACCTCACATGTTGATGACTCCCAAACTCTTCTTCAGCCCCAAACTCTCCTCTCCAGTTACAGCTGGATACTTTCACCCAAATGTCCTACAGTCTCCTCAAACTCAACATGGTTCCAAATGAACTCTTAACTCTTTACTCATGAGCTTACTCTGTCCCTTACCCTCTTCATACTCAACTTCTGGCTTTCCCTAACCCCAAGTTAGTCCCCATGTCTCATTGATGGCATTCCCTGAGTCCCTCAGATGCATCTCCTCTGACCCTATCCCACATCCTTACTGCCTTTCACCTGGAATATTATGATAACATCCTAAGTAGATCTGGTCTCCTTTTTCCAATCCATGCCTTCAGTGTGATTTCAAAAACAGTGAAGATTTGTGCCCCTTGGATCCTGACTATTGCTTTATCTCCTGCCACTCCCCTTCCCTTTTGATTTATCCTCCCATAATACTGAGTTTCTGCACCTACCCAATGCACAAAGCTCATTCACATCTTTTTGTCTTGCCTCTAGCTGCTCCCTACCCACAAGCTCTCCTCACCCTGTCTACCAGAAAAATTCTTCCTAATTCTTTGATGCCTAGCCCAGTGCAATCACACCCCCTCCACAAAGTTCTTCCTTTAGCAAACTCCCTTCAGTGAAGTTAATGCCACCTTCTTAGTGTTCCTTGTGTGCCTCAATATGCCTTTGTGTTGCATCTGAGATGCTATATGAAGCAACTTGAGCTGTTATACCTACCAGGGACTGTTTATCCATGTCTTTATACCAGTTCTAAGCACAGCAGCATATACATGATAAGTGCTCAGTTTATACTTGCTGAATTGAGCTGAGGTGCTTGTCTGCATGGTGTATTTGATTCTTGCCATGTGTAATCTTACATGTATGTGCCTTGTTGCTATGGATAGATCCTAAGCTCATAAAAACAAACACTTGTCCTTTTGTTGTCTTTTCATTTTCTGTACATATAATAGATACCAGAATGCTACAATCCTTGAAGGCTACATCCCTTTCCTATTTTCACCTAACAAGTTAGTATAGATCATGTGTAATTAACAAGTCTCAATAATGCCAAATTACTGAGCAAACCGGCCTAAAGTCTGCTTCTATATTACTCTCACCCCACTAACATTCAATAGGTCCAATATTCAAAACCTTTGTTTGATTTTTATTTTCTAGTGTATCAAAATCTATTGTGAGTCAAGCACATGTTGTACACAGACATTTCCATTGACTCTGGAGACTGAGGCAGGAGGAATACTTAAGTTCTAGTTCAATTCCTGCCTCAGCAATGTAGCAAGACCCTTTCTCTAAATAAAATATAAAAATGGCCTGGGGATGTGGATTAGGGTTAAGTGCCCCTGAGTTAAATTCCTGGTACCAAAAATTAATAAATATTTACTTTTGACTACTTCTAGGCCATGACTACTCTGAACCAAATTTATTAATATTCTTTCTCCAAATCCCAGTATTAAACAATATATAACATGGGGAAACTGCAGAAAAAAGCATGGTCCCTCTGAAGCACAATGTCAGCCAAAAGAGGCAGAGTCTTGTAAATGACATTTGGCCCAAAAATGTGAATTTCTCTCCAAGGAAATATCATGGCATTAAAATATGTACATATCATTCTCTTCATTGATTTACAGCATCTACCACAGTGCCTAGTACACATTTCCATTCTCTGACCCCTTTTCTAATATGTATTAACTTAAGGAGGATGTCTTTATTTGGAATAATAAGAGCTTCAATGGTGTTAATTGGTATTTTCTCACAAATTCAATAATTTTATCATTTTTTTGTATTATTGAACATTAACACATATTAAAAACAAAGTCATCAATTATAAATATAACTGGATTTAACATCAGAAATAAAAATTAATAACTTACCTAGAATAGACTGAAAGGATAATTATCTTTTGATCCTATTCCCATATTTTATAAACATGCTAACAAAAATTAGAAAATTCTTGAAATTACTTACAACACCTGTAAAAAGAAACAAGAATGTGTTATAAAAAGTAGATAAAGCATTTTTATATTACATTAATGTTTTGGAAACAAAAGAAAGCAAGCTTCTTGACACTCTTTTTCACTTTAATGAACTATCTCCAGGAAATAACATTTTCTGTTCTTTAAATATGACCAAGAGATAAGATATATATTAACAATATTAATTTTCTATATTTATGTCATAAGGATCACCTTTTAATATAAAAAGTGATGACAAAAATGAATAATCTGGTCTCATTTCAATTTATTGGTATATGATCACATATGTATTCAAACATGATTTCAAAATACATATTTTATGTAGAATAAGCAATAAAAATACTAAAACCAATGGGTACTCATGTGTGTGTATATAAAATTTATCTGCCTTTGCCTTACGGAAAAATTTTCACCCACTGGTGCAGCAACTTATAGCCTATGCATATGGATTGCCTTTCCTTTGGTGGCACATACTCGAATACTGAATGCTAACTTTAACACATGTAAGAACAAAACAAATAAGTAAGTACCTAAGGAAAATATGGGGCTGGGGGGTGCCTCAGGGGTAGAGCACTTGCCTAGGGTGTGTGAGGCACTGGATTCCATTCTCAACACCACATATAAATAAGTGAATACAACAAATGTCCATCAACATCTAAAAAATTTAAAAAATAAGTAAAATATAAAAGAAAACAAATTAAAAATAATTCCATCACAATGTCAAGCAATGTCACAGCACTGTATTTTTTGTTTTCCAGAATTCATAGTCATATCATTTTATGCATAAAAACTGATAAATTCATGACTTTCAGTAAATATAAATATTTTAAATATCTTTTTAGCTCCTTATTTGAAGTCATTGAGTAATAAACATGGTGCAGATTATACATTTTATATGGCTCCATTGTTTAAGTAGTAAAACTGCTTAAGTTTAAATCTAATTTTGATTGGACTTTCCAATTTACCACTGTTAATAAAGAGCAATGTCTGGGAACATATTTCCCATTGCTGTGCACAGACTTATAATTTATATGGGCCGATCTGCTGAATGTACCACCACAAGCCATATAGGAAAAGATAGTATTTATTAAGAAATATAAAGTATATACAAAAGGAAAACCATCCAGGGTACCATACCAACTCAGCACTGGAGAGACATCATGGGCATTTCGCAGCATACATAACCAAAGAAAGCAGTCTTGCCACCTTTGAGTTCTTCTCATCTCTCTTAAATACACTGAAGTAAATACAAAAAGTTGTTGTCTGGAGCCACTGGGCTCAGTGCTATCAGTACATTTGGTCTCAAGACCTGGATCTGGCCAGGAGCCAGGCCTTGAGAGCAGAAACAAGATGTCTTTAAGTTTTTTTTTAATATTCTCAGGCAGAGAGCTCTTCTGTCCTTGAACAGGGGCACTGCCAGACCACTAAATTTTTCGTGTTTACTCCTTGCCCTGATTTCACTTTTTGAAAGCACTCTTAAACAAGACTCCATTTTTCTCTACAAGCAAGCATTAGCATTGAACTAATTTTTCAGCATTCCATCCCAGTGGAGGCACTGAACATAGTGGTCTGAGTGCTAAATTGGGATCTCAGTATCACTACAGTGGTAGGACCCTGGAGACAATTATTTAACCTAAGGTCTGTATTCCATCATGTGAAAACAGTTATAATACCTATATGATGGACTTTTTGTGAAGATTTAAGAAAGCAATATAGTACCTAGCAGAGGATGTCATTAATGTTAATTTCTTTCACATAGTTTATGCTATACACAATGTTTAAGTGACCCCCAAATTTCTATGTTGAGGTTCTAATCTCCCAGGGTGATAATTATGGATGTGAGTCTCTGGAAGTTAATTAGGTTTAGATAAGGTATTGCAGGCAGGAAATCATAACAAAATTTGTGACAATTTAAGAGGGAAACAGTTTTCCCTGTCTCTCATATCTCCCCTGCAAACACAGGCACAAGAGGAAAGTCCAGGAGACCACACATCAGGAAGGCAGCTCTCTACAAAGCAGGAAGTAGCTCTCACCAGAACTCTAAGATGGCACCCTCATATTAAACTTCTGGACTCCAGATCTCTGAGAAAATACCTGTTTATTTTTTAAGTCACCCACTGTATCGTATACTGTTATGGAAGCTTGATAGACTAGGCTAGATTATATTTAAAAATATCTTTTTAAAAAGAGACTTTGAAAAGCAAGTTAAATTTTATGTCATCCCAATATGATGTGGTTTTACAACTCTACCACCTCAAATATGGTATCCACTACCATAAGTTACTGAAGAACACAAGAACAGCATTATTAGATTTACTGGTAGATGTCTGTTGATTTTCCAATTTGGCCAACAGGAAAAGAAAATGGGATAGGAACAGAAATTTATACTCATTAGATTTTTCTGGCCCGTGACAATTATTCTTTCCAGGTCAACATTTCAGACATCAAAAGTAAACACTGACTATACTGTGAGCAAAATAATAAGAAAGACTCCACTAATGACAATAAAAAATCTTAAAAGTTAGTTCAATTCCACCTTCTCTCCACTAGTACAAAAAAATGGCAACATTACAGATTGAATACTAATGAACTGTACAAAGTTTTCCAGTATAGGCAGGTTTTACTTCACAAATGCTATATAAAGCACATATTAAATGCCATAAATTTGTTTCTCATTTTCAGCATTTAAAATGCAAAATGCCATCATTGTTTTATAACAAGTATTATAAATAACTATTTTCTATTTAAAAGGTCCAGCTAAAATTGTTTACTTAAAATTCAAAAGAGCCTAAAATTATTCCTCCTTTCCAGGTAGAAAAGGAGTGAGAATTTATAAAATACATTTAAAAAAATACAAGAGAACAATTTTATAAGTTGATTTTAACATATAAGAGCTTTATCCCCAATGAATCAACAAATTAATAATTATCACTCTGGAAGTATAAAAGCTAGGTAGAAAATGCCAGACATAATACCATAATTATATAAAGATTAGTAATTACCAATATGTGTTTAAAATATAGCATTATAAATATTCAGCACTATTACACACTAACAAAATGTGCAAAAATAGAGTTCAAAGATAGTTTTCTAATATTAAGGGACATTATTATGTTCACTTTTGAATCATTTTCTCCATTGCCATTATAGTTCTATGGTCATAGTAAAGTATTGCAATGTTTTTTTTGTTTTGTTTTTTTTTTTTTTTAGAGTGGAAAATGCAGCTTTATTAAAGAAAAGTAAAAGCAGACTTCTCCCTGGTGGAAGAAGGGGACCCAAAGGCGGAATCCGTGGGATGAGCAAATCCTGTCCTTTTTATGGGTTTTATTCTCCCATTCTCTCCCCTTATCTCTTTCCTTCCTGCCTACAGGTTAGGCCTGGTTTTGCAGGTGAGAAGCGGATGGGGCAGGGGAGGGCCAAAGTGACTCAGGCAGGTAAGGGCCCAGGGGGCATTAATTAGCATTTCTTTGCCTGCAGTCTCTGACAAGGGCAGGTAAATTTGGTTATCAATGGGTTCTGCAGGTCCTTGACATTCCATTCTTCCACAGCAGTCTCCAACTTCCAGAGGCAGATGGTTTTATGGCCTCCATTTTCTCGATCTGACCCGATTCCCTATTTCTACACTAACTGCCTGTCCCCAATTCTGTCTTCATTCCCCCCTCTAATCTTAGGAACTCCATGCTGCTGGGGAAGGGGGTCGATGACCGCTCTGACTTCTTCGAGCTGGAAGTGGACGGCGTGGGGTAAGCAGCTTGGAGTTCCTTTTTAGAAATCGGGTCGATGGAGGGGTCCACGGTAAAAGTCTGGTTGAGGAATGGGCTGGAGGGTCATTTGAGAGATGGGCGGTCTATAAGAGAAACAAGAAGTTATGAGTACCGGGATAAGATTAATGCAACAGTAAATACCACAGCATAGAAACACGCCAATGAGTATGATGATGATGACAGAAACTAATAATGTTTTCCACCACGAGGTACCAGAGAACCAGGAGCTAAGAATTTGTTCCCATGATGGGTCTGGGGAGGACATGGCCTCTATCTGAGAATGTAAATCTTTAAGGATGTCAGTCACATTGCCGGAGTTGTCAGGGATGTAAACACAGCATTCAGTTCTAACAATGGCACAAGTACCGCCTTGGGCTGCAGTGAGAATATCTAAAGCCAACCGGTTTTGTAAGACAGCTTTCCTCATGAGTGTCACTTCTGTGTTAAGGAGAGAAATGCTTTCTTCAACGTCATGGAGGGCGGTTTGGATATAATTGTTTAGAGTTTCCACATGCCACATTACATCCTCTAAACCAATTTGTGGGATAAAAATTGAAGCTAAATGATCATACCAACGAAAAACAGATCGTCCCCATCTGTGTTTGAGATTGGGGAGATTTGCTGGCTGTTCTATACTTGGGGTCCATCGCCCTTGCATCCAGGGGTACCCGATAGTACATCTTCCTATCCAGCCTGGGGGAAGCCAGGGCCATAAGTTAGTTCCACATATCCATTGTGTCCCGTTGGGTGCTGGCCAGCTAATTTCAGGTCTATAGAGCCAATTAGTTCCAAACCAATCATTGGCTTGTAAAATTACAATTTGTTGGCATTGTGACTCTGGGGTCCATTCTAATTCTCGAGTACTATTAGGCCATATATCATAAGTATGGTTATGTTGTTCCCAACAGATTGGGGCCTTTTGGTTTAGATGCCCAATGGTGGGTGTAAGCCATAAATTTCTATCCCAAACCTGATATTTTAGAAGGCGACTATTTGAAAGCCATAGTCCTCCTTTCGAGTTTAAAATTCCTGAGAGATCATGGGAAGTGTAGACAATAAGGTCTCTTCCCAGGGTGATTTTGATTGCCTCAGGGACTAGTAGAGCTACAGCAGCAATTACTCGCAAACAGTGGGGATACCACATCAAGTTCCTTGCTGAGATAGGCTACTGGCTGTTGAATAGGTCCATTCTTTTGTGTTACCACTCCTAGGGCTATTCCTCCTCTTTCAGTGACAAACAGGTTAAATTCCTTTTCGGTAGGTAAACTAAGGGCAGGGGCTTGGAGTAGGGCCCCTTTTAATGTCTTAAAGGCTTTAATATATTCTGGTTCCCATATTAGGTTTGTTGCTCCTTGTTGTAAAGTTTCTTTCAGAAGACTGTAAAGAGGCTTAGCTAATTCCCCATACCCAGGAATCCAAAGTCTGCAGTATCCAGGTATTCCTAGGAAGCCTCTGAGTTGCCTTAGGGTCTGAGGCAGAGGATATTGTCCTATGGGAGTTATTCTTTCCTGTCCTAGTTTGCGGATTCCTTGAGATAGTTGTAATCCTAAATATTGGACCTGTTGCTGACATAATTGAGCTTTCTTTTTTGAGACTTTATAACCCTGATTGGCTAAGAAGTTTAAGAGTTCTGTAGTAGCCTTTTGGCATTCCTCCTGGGTGGAGGCGCATAACAGGATGTCATCCACATATTGGAGAACAATTGCAGATGTTTTATCTCTGAATTCTGCTAAGTCCTTAGCCAGAGTTTGTCCAAATAGGTGGGGGCTATCTCTAAATCCTTGGGGCAGTACTGTCCAGGTCAATTGAGATCCACTATCTGGTTCCTCAAAGGCAAACAGATACTGAGACTGAGAGTCCAGAGGTATGCAAAAGAAGGCATCCTTTAAATCTAACACAGTAAACCAAGCAGCAGTTGCTGGAATCTCAGATAGCAGAGTATATGGTTTAGGAACTACTGGGTGGAGGGGAACAACTGCTTCATTAATTATTCTGAGGTCTTGGACTAAACGCCATTCCCCATTTGATTTTTGAACTCCTAAAATCGGTGTATTGCATGGGCTATTACAAGGTACTAAAAGTTCCTGCTGTTTGAGGTTTCGGATGATCTTTAATAAGCCCTTTTTTGCTTCTGGGCGTAGCGGGTATTGTCTTTGATGTGGAAAGACAGAGGGATCCTTTAAGACTATTTTAATTGGGATTGCGCTTTTTGCCCGTCCAATCTTGCCTTCAGTGGCCCATACTTCAGGGTTTATATCACATTCTAGTAGAGGTAAACACAATGATCCTTGTGGTCCCAAATTCATTGTAATGGAAGTCTGAAGTTTTGAAAGTAAGTCCCTTCCCAGCAAAGGGGTAGGGCATTCTGGGACTATCAGGAATGCATGAGAAAACATCATCCCATCCCACTCACAACTCAGTGGGGGAGTAAACTTTCTGGTAATAGGCCGTCCAGACACTCCTTGCACCGTTATAGTATTAGAGGAAAGAGGTCCAGGATAAGAGGTGAGCACTGAAAAACTGGCACCAGTATCTAAGAGGAAGTTGACCTCTTGGCTCCCTATGGAGAAGCAAACCCGGGGCTCATGCGTAGTGATAGGAGTTACGGGAGCCATTAGAATCAGCCCCGGGCCCCGTCAGGCCTGTGTGGAAGAGTCTGGCCTCGAGGACCTACGCCCCTGAGGACAGTCACTTTTCCAATGATTGCCTTGACATTTAGGGCAGGGCTCCGGCGGTGGCCGTTTGGCTTGGGGACATTCCCGTTTGAAATGTCCCTCCTCTCCACAACGGAAACAAACCCCTTTTGTGGCCTGAGGTACATTCCGTTTTCCTCCTGTTTCACCCGGGAAGCTAACTCCTCTTAGGGCTAAGACCAGCGCTTCAGTCTTTTTCTTGTCTCTACGCTCTTTTTCCTTCTTTTCCTCTACATCTCGATTATAAAAAACGGAAGTTGCAAGTCAGAGGATATCATCTAAGGATTGATCAGGGCCATATGCCAATTTCTGTAATTTCCTCCGAATGTCTGGGGCTGACTGAATGATAAATTTGTCCTTTAAAAGTAAATGGCCCTCTGTGGATTCAGGATCCACGGTGGTGTGTTTTCTCATTGCCTCCCTGAGTTTCTCCATAAAAATAGCTGGGCTTTCCTCGGGACCTTGTATAATTTCAGAAACCTTGGAATAGTTAATAGGCTTCTGTTTGATTCTCCTAAGGGCCTCGAGGACTAACATTTGGAAGTGTCTGATCTTCCAAGCGTCCTGTTCATCGTTTGGATCCCAGTCGGGATCATTTCTTGGAACTGCCTGTGCTCCCGATGGATAGTTGGGTTTGGATCTAGTTTGGGCTCCTGGGGCATGAGCAAGGTGTAGGTCATCCCCAAATTGTTCAGCTGCTTTTAGGGTGGCTTCCTTCTCATTGGAGGTTAAAGTCTGGTTAAGTAACAGGATAATATCCTTCCAGGTGAGGTCAAACACCTGGCATAGGTTTTGAAACACCTCAATATATTTATCTGGATCTTCTGAAAATTTCCCTAGGTCTGTTTTTATCTGTCTTAGGTCTTGGAGGGAGAAAGGGTTGTATACTTTAATTGGTCCAAATTCTCCTCCTGGCATCTCCTGGAGAGGTAGTATATTTGATCTGTCCACTGGGGCAGATGGAAAAGGACCAGGGTATGGAGGACAGGAGGCCTGCTGATGGACATTAGCAGAAAATTCCTTTCCCTCAGTAGGTGACTCTTTAAGGTTTTCTTCCTTTCTGGTAGTGGTTATGGCTGAGTCTATTTTGCATTGTTAGCATAATTTGGGGTCTTCCCTTAGAATAAAGAAGATTTGAACATAAGGTACCTCACACCATTTTCCTTCCCTTTTGCAAAATTTATCAAGCTGTAAAATGGTATTAAAATTTATACTTCCCTCTGGCGGCCAAGATTCTCCATCAGAGAGTTTGTATTGAGGCCAGGCCTGGCGGCAGAAGAAAATGAGGCGCTTTTTCTTGAGTGTCTGTGGGTCAAATTTGTCCCAGTTTTTCAGTATGCAGGCTAGTGGTGAACCTGGCAATACTGTTGAGAGTGAAGCTCCCATCTAAGTGGAAGAAAAGAAAAATAGACCTCAGGCGCCCGCGCCGGAGACCATATTTAGGGACGTCTCCCTAAGTTTGAGCTTCAATATGGTCCAGAAAACCCGTCTCTCGCTACTTGACTTCGCCAAAGTGATTTCTGGCCTTCTTTGGCAAAGTGCTAGGGTTCTAGTTTGCCCTGTGCTAGAGACCCTTGGAGGATTCAGACTTAAGGGCATTACTGCTTTCCTCCCTGTCACTATGAATTCCTAATTAAGAGGGACCCACAACAAAAGAATTGCACATCTTACTGCCTATTTTGTAGACTAAAGGAATCTCCAAAGGGTGAGGGGGACACCTATTGATTGTTAGACAGATAATACCCTGTTCCCTGAGGGATTCAAGGGAGGGGTCGAATTAAAATATACATCCTCCCTGCAGCTTAGAACACACTGAGCACCTTTAAGCACAGGAAAACTTTAAACAAACTAGCAAAGGCTAAATATGCAAACAAAGATAACCTAAGCATTTTCTACATAATTTTCTTATGTCTTTCTCTTAATCCTACCATCTGAATGTTTAATGTCTGATCGGCGAGTGAAAGGGAAACATCCAGGAGGGAATGGATGTGTGTGGTGTGATGCACGGCCCATACGGAGGCAAATGTAATTGGCGCTTTCCCTCAGTGCCATTTGTATACCGATCGCCTTGGATACCCCTTAGGGCTGTGGGGAGGGGGAGTCCAGAGAAGGAACCTTTGGGGTTCACCCGAGAGTAGCCCGGGCTGAGAACCCCGCAGTTGTTCCAACCCTTCCTCCGCCTCCACGCATCCTGGGCAGATCAGGACTAGGGACACTGTGTACTCACGGCAATTGCACTCCGGGCCTGGACAGAAAAGTAGGAAACAGCTTCAGCAGAGCCCCAACATGCCTGCAGAACAGGTGATTGGAAACTTGCCTGGGCCGGGAAACCTTTCACCCGAGTCTTAAGAATGGCGGCTGCACTAACTGCATTTAAGTAGCCGACGGGTGCCCATTTTGCCCTCCAGAAAGAAAGAGACAGAAAGATGCACCTCGGACAGATTGAGGTGCATGAAGAGAAAGGCTTACTTACCTCGGCGTAGGTCTCGGTGGGACCTCCAAATCTGATACCGCTCTTTACCGGTGACGAGTCCTGCTTCCTCAGGTGTTGAAGTATAACGCCAGAGAAGCACGCCGAGGCAAATGTAGAGTGGAAAATGCAGCTTTATTAAAGAAAAGTAAAAGCAGACTTCTCCCGGGTGGAAGAAGGGGACCCAAAGGCGGAATCCCTATTGCAATGTTTTTGAGTTAGTTCTACTTCATCAATGGAGGGAATGAAGAAAAATATTATTACTAAAAATAAGGGAAAAAGTCCTGACACAGCAAAGCAAATGATTTTATACACCTCCTCTTGCCACCAAAATTGTATGATTGAACCAGTATCTGAAAATTAAGCACATCTACACACATATATAAAAATCTGCTTAATCAACACAGCTATCCTCTGTTACAGAGTAAAAAGAACTAATACTTTCTATATTTTATAAATTAATGACTTAGAAGAGCTTAGGTGGTGTACAGGGTTATCACACACATTGAATCAATTACTCTAATTTCATCTTTCCTTACTGTGTATATTTCTTTTGCTCTTCTGGTAAACAGAACATATGACAGTATACACTATTTTAACTAATTAAAACTGAAAGTTACTTTGTTGGGCCTGAACCAAGGAGTAGAGTGAATTATGCACTTTATAAAAGCTTATTTTAGTCATAGGCAAATTAAGTTAGTAACAAGACTTTTATTTTACATTTTTTTCTAAGTATAAAAGTAACGTGAAAATTTGTAAAATTACAGAGAAAGAATATAGTGGCCTATAAATTCTACCATCCAGAAGTCTTCCTTCTCTTTTTGGTATATTTCCTTACAGTGATGTAAATTTTGATAATCTAAGCAAGCACTAATAAACAGGAAGAAAGAGAAAAGATTAATGGACACTTAGTATGGCCTTTTCATGTGTTGTAAATATATACATATATGTATACCATTCATGATTATGAATATGATCAGTCAATTTCAAAAAAGACTCAGGATGGGATAGAAGCCCCATAATTCAGAGACAGGCCCCTGAACTGAAATCTATTAATTTTTATATTGTCAATACTTCTGTGGCAGCAAGATCTGAAAGAGTGATGCCAATATCAATGTCCTACATTAAACAGGTATTTTTTTGATAATCTTTCCATTCATATAGCAATAATGTTCTTTTAATTATAAAATAAGTAATGAATTATATTTGCCTAATAAATTTAAAGTCAAATAATTTTAAATTCAAAGACTAATTTTTTTGAAGCACAGCATTTAAACCCTTAGTGCTTCTGGCCTATAAGATGGTTTGCCAGATAAAAGTATAATACCTTTACATTCCCAAATTGTCTCTCATAACGTTAAAAAATAAAAACAGAATGTATGTTAGGTATAGTCACATTTCTTCTTTTGTTTCAACTGAAATGACTTCATTAACAAAGTAACATCCCAATGTTAAGTCAACTCCTCAGACTCAAAAGAACAAAAACAAAGGATATTACCACTAGCAATTCTTTTTTCTGAAAATTTAGTCTTCAGCCTTATTTCCAGCTTTGAGAAAGATTTTAGATCAACTCAAGGCATCAGAAGTCATAAAATTCGATTCATTTTCTTCTGTCCAATGTGTTAACAAAGTCAATCTAAAACATGGTAACTCAAATTTGTTTCTCTGATCATCTTGCATAAAGCTTTTCTAAAGAAATCCTTCAACAAAGACACCCCCTCAAAAAAGTAATGTAAATATTGAAGAGAGAATTATCCGTCATTAAGTCAAACATTTCCTGATAAATGACAGAAGGTCCAGCTGACTATGCTTTGCTGAACCTAGAAATGACCAAGACTCAAAACAAAATCTGCTACTTCTGTGTCTAGAAAATTAAGACACAGGCTAAGGCTATGGAAACATGACCATTGATGTGTCTTGGATGGATATATTCACATAAGAGAGGCGCCATGTGTTTCAACTAAATGTTTTTGCCATTTTTGCAGAAGAAAAGGTAATTGTTAGTGGTCATGGGACATTCTAGGTCCCAGAAAGGAAAGAACAGGAGGAAGAGAGGAATTTAAAGCAGTTCATGGTCAGAACAAATTCAGGCATCCTGTTATTAGCAAAGGTTCCCCAAACTGAAGGCAAAATACTGCTTACCCAAAAAAGGAGTGTGTGAAAAGTTGAGGAGGAGAGAGGGAAGCCACAGGAGAGTCTATGTGGCAGTGTGGGCATGATTGGAGGGAGAGAACCTGGAGCTATCCAGTGGATTTGGGGAGCAAATGAATAGGGCCCAAAGACACCCAAAACAATGACTGCGACCACACAATGCTTTGCATCTATTCCCCTGGTTCTTTCACTGTCCCACATTTCCTCCACCTCTGCTCCTGACTCACATTCGGGGTGTGACCCACCAGCAGGAGGCTGCCCTGGTCTTGGTCTTCACTTGCTTTCCACACTAGAACTCCTCCTACTCCTTCTGCTCCTTCTGCTCCTGCTCCTCCTGCTCCTCCTGTTCCTCCTTCTCCTCCGTGCAGGACCCAGGCCTCTCCAAGGAGCTGGAAGCCCCCTGGCCACCGCCTCCTTACCCACATCCTGTGGACCCGTGTCCCTTCCTTCCTTGAAGGAGGCAACGGAACAGTGCAATCCGCACCTCCAGACCCACACCCGCTGAGAAGAACTCAGTGTCTCAGGAGGCCTTCCGCCACTTCCCCTCCTCAGCCTCACAGAAAGACTGGCCTCCCCTAGATATCAAAGCCGCAGCAAGCACGGGGAGGCGGTGGACAGAGCCGACCCCCAGAAGGAGTGGGACAGACATCCACGCACACCCTACCCAACCCATGGAAATGCCTGGGCGACCCGGGATCCGCAACTGACCCAACTGGTAACTGGCACAGGAGCTCCAGTGCTGTACCTCTACCCTCCACTTCCCGCCAGGCCTGAGCCCCTGGTCCCCGCCCACAACCCCTTCCCATGTACCCTCTGGCAGGGGGCAGCAGGCACAGCGGACAGCACTGCCCACTCACCAGCACATGTGGGGATGCATCCAAGGCAAGGCACGATGCCTGGCTGAGGCTGCTGGCCAGTCAGGGGCTCCTCCTCTCCTGTACTGTGCTCTGGATGCACAGAGCTAAAGAGAGTGCGGGGGCGGTGTTGGCTTGCTGCGTGTATGTTGCCTTCTCCCCACAGCCTCTGATGGACACCTCCACATTTTCCCAGAATACAGTGAGTCAGTGAGAGAATAGGCTTCTTTTGAAATGGTCCAATCAGCGGCCAGGAGTGCAATCCCCAGTTTAAAATAAAACAAAACAAAAAACTGTCCAATGTAAAATCAATTTTGTTTTCTATCTTTGCACAGTGGCACACATGTGCAGTCTCTGTTATGTGAATGGTGGAGATAGGAGGATCCCAAGTTCCAGTCCAGCCTGGGCAACTTGGTGAGATCCTATCTCAAAATAAATAAAGGACTGAAGATGTAGCTCCATGGTAGTGTGAAATCAATCCCTAGTTCTGCAAAGAATAATAACCATAAAATAATAAAAATAACAAAATAATAATTGCAACAACAGAATTTGTATCAATATAAAACATAGAATTCATAGTTCCAGTATCCAATGGAAATTATCAGGAATGTCAAAATATCAGGAAAATATGTACAAAGAACAGTAAAATAACTCCAGAAAAAGTGACCCAGAAATATCTAAGTGAACTAATAAAGACACTAAACAATTATTAAAATATACATTTTATATGTTCAAGATAATAGAGGATGTAATGGCCTTCTTATGTTAAAAATCAAATATAAAAATAAACCTCAAAAGACAAAAATATAGTGTGTGTAGTGTGTTGTCCGGAGCCTGCAGGTCACGCCCCCTGCCTCTCCTCATGTTGAGCTAAGATGGCGCCTGCTGGATGTTGGCGGGGCGTGCCTCTCCCTGCACACATAATTGTCAGACAATACCAGGTGCATCAGACTAGATTGCGTGGTGCTTCACGACTGGCCAACTACACTTCCTTATTCGAGTTCTGGCATGCGGACTAGTCCTGCCTTCGCGCGCTTTCCCCTGATTGGTTTTTGTACTTTATATTAACTGGGTTTATTCCCCTAATAAATGAGACTTGATCAGGCTTTTGTCTTGTCTCCATTTCTCATGTCTCTTGTCTCTCCCAATTCCCACTACCCCCTCCAGGTTCCCGTTGAAGTCCTGCTGGGTCGGGACAATTGGCGCCCAACGGTGAGGCATGGATAAGGGGGAATTCGTGAGGGAAGAGGCATTTAATGGTTCCACCGACCAAAGCAGAAGTCAGTTCAAGAAGGATCGCTGCGGGAGCCTGCCACGCCATTCTTAAAGGTACAGTAACGCCTAACTATGGGACAAGAATTAAGTAAGCATAAAGTTTTTGTTAAGCAATTAAAAGAAGCTTTAAAGACACGGGGAGTAAAGGTTAAGAGTAATGATCTTTTTAAGTTTTTTGACCTTATTAAGGACACCTGTCTGTGGTTCTCACAAGAAGGAAGCATTAATATAAGAAGTTGGAATAGGGTGGGAGATGCTTTGGGAGATTTTCACAGAACGTTTGGCCCAGATAAAGTTCCTATTACAGCTTTTGCTTACTGGAGTCTCATAAAGGAACTTTTAGAACATACAACAAATGATTCTGATATAGCAGCAGCAGTTACTCAGACAGAGGACATTTTAAAAGCAGCATCAAAACAGCTGCTTTTAGTGGACAGACAGTGAGGGACTTTCTTAATAATAAAGACAAAAACAAAAGGGCCTGTTTTAAATATGGCAAGGGTGGACACTTTGCCAAAGACTGCAGATCAGATTTACAAAAAACTCTTGAGGCCAAAATACCTGGTCTCTGCCCTAGGTGCAAGAGAGGAAAACATTGGGCTAATGAATGCAAGTCCAAAAGCGACAATCAGGGAAATTCCCTTCTGTCACATCAGGGAAATGGGAGGAGGGGCCCGCCTCAGGCCCCAAAACAAGCATATGGGGCAGTCAGTTTCATTCCAGCCAACAGCAGCAACAACAATCCATTTCAGACCTCAGTAGAGCAACCCCAGGGAGCACAGGATTGGACCTCAGTTCCACCTCCCATGTCATATTAACTCCTGACATGGGCCCTCAAGCCTTGAATACTGGAATTTTTGGCCCAGTGCCCTCAGGTTATTTTGGCTTAATTTTAGGAAGAAGTAGTTCTACCATGAAAGGTTTACAAGTACTCCCAGGAGTTGTAGATCAAGATTTCTTGGGAGAAATTAAGATCATGGCTAAAACAGATAACAACATTATTACTGTTACTCAGGGAGAAAGAATAGCACAGCTGATATTGTTACCATTAGTTCCAACCAAACACCCAGTTCAAAATCCTAGAAGAGGATATGGAGGTTTTGGATCCTCTAATGTATATTGGGTACAACACATAACTGATCAAAAACCTTCTTTGACCTTATGGCTAGATGGCAAATCCTTTACAGGTCTAATAGATAAAGAAGCAGATGTGACCATAATTAAACAAGAGGATTGGCCTTCTTCTTGGCCTACCACAGAAACTATGACTAATCTTAGGGGTATTGGTCAAAGTACAAATCCAAAGCAGAGTTCTAAATACCTCACTTGGAGAGACAAAGAAAACAACACAGGTCTCATTAAGCCTTATATCATACCTCATTTGCCTGTTAATTTGTGGGGAAGAGACCTACTATCTCAGATGAAAGTAATCATGTGCAGCCCCAATGAAACAGTTGCTGCCCAAATGCTATCTCAGGGATATACACCAGGAAAACAGCTAGGAAAGGCCAAAAATGGTATTTTACATCCCATTCCCAATGTAGGACAGATAGACAGAAAAGGCTTCGGAAATTTTTGATTTCGGCCATTGACATGCCTGCACCCCAACTGTGTGCAGATCCAATAACTTGGAAATCAGATGAACCAGTTTGGGTTGATCAATGGCCTCTAACTTCTGAAAAACTTGAAGCTGCTCGAATGTTAGTGCAGGAACAGCTAACAGCTGGACATATCATAGAGAGTAATTCTCCATTGGAATACTCCTATATTTGTAATTAAGAAAAAATCTGGTAAATGGAGATTACTACAGGACTTAAGGGCTGTCAATGTCACTATGGTGCTCATGGAGCCCTACAACCAGGGCTGCCATCTCCTGTAGCCATCCCTCAAGGATATTTTAAGGTAATTATTGACCTCAAAGACTGATTTTTTTACTATACCTCTACATGTAGATGATCAAAAAAGATTTGCTTTTAGTCTACCATCAATAAATTTTAGAGAACTTATAAAAAGATATCAGTGGAAAGTATTGCCACAAGGAATGGCTAATAGTCCAACCTTATGCCAAAAATTTGTTGCTCATGCCTTACAACCTATTAGAGATTCTTGGAAACAAATGTATATTATTCATTATATGGATGATATACTCATAGCAGGACAATCAGGAGAACAGATATTACTATGTCTCACACAGCTTCAACAGCAGCTGACTGCAGTAGGATTACAAATTACTCCAGAAAAAGTTCAGCTACAAGACCCTTATACTTACCTAGGTTTCCTGCTCAATGGGCCTAGGAATATTAATCAAAAGGCAACAATCAGGAGAGATCGTTTAAATACACTTAATGACTTCTAGAAGCTTCTAGGTGATATAAATTGGCTTTGATCATATCTTAAATTAACCACAGGGGAGTTAAAACCATTGTTTGAGACATTAAAAGGAGACCCTAATCCACAATCATCCAGGATTATACTCCTGATGCATTAGTTGCTCTTAAAAAGGTGGAGGATGCTATTGCAGGTCAATTTGTTACCAATATTGATTATTCTCACCCCTAACGCTCATTATATTTAATACTTCCATCACTCCAACGGGTCTTTTCTGCCAAGATAATCCTATTATGTGGATTCATCTTCCTTCCTCACCCAAAAAAGTGCTATTGCCTTCTTATGATGCAGTAGCTGACCTGATTATCATGGGGAGAGAAGATTCTAGAAAATATTTTGAAATAGAACCATATAAGATTATTCAACCCTACACCCGATCTCAGGTCAATTGGCTGTTACAAAATACTGACACCTGGCCTATAGCTTGTGCCTCATTCACAGGTGATCTAGATAATCATTATCCACCAAATAAATTGGTTCAGTTTTGCAAACTACATCCTTTTGTGTTCCCTCATATTATTAGAAGGGAGCCCTTACACAACACTCTTGTCTTTACTGATGGGTCATCCACAGGAACAGCTGCTTACACCTTCCTTGATAGAACTGTCACTTTCCAGATGAAATGCACATCTGCCCAACTTGTTGAATTACAGGCTCTTATTGCAGTTTTATCTGCCTTTCCCAATCAACCCCTTAATATCTACACAGACAGTGCCTACTTAGCACACTCAGTGCCACTCCTTGAAACTGTCTCTCAGATCAGACATGTTTCTAAAACAGCATCACTGTTCCTTTAATGTCAGACATTCATCCATAATAGAGGGGAGCCTTTGTTTATTGGACACATCAGAGCTCACTCTGGCCTTCCAGGGCCATTGGTTAAGGGCAATAGAATTGCTGACACAGACACCAAAGTGGATGCAGTAGCTTTTTCAGATAATATTAATCAAGCTCAAGACACTCATAACCTACATCATTTAAATGCCCGCTCTCTTAGGTTACTGTATGAAATCACTAGGGAACAAGCAAGGCAAATAGTAAAAGGCTGTACCATGTGTGCTTCTCATCTACCGGTTCCACATCTAGGAGTTAATCCTAAAGGCCTTGTTCCTAAAATGGTGAGGCAAATGGACGTTACCCATTTCTTAGAGTTTGGTAATCTAAAATATATTCATGTTTGCATAGATACATTTAGTGGATTTATATTGGCTACACTTCAGGCTGGAGAAGCAATGAAACACATAATTGCCCATCTATTACATTGCTTCTCAGTCTTGGGCATACCTAAACAAATTAAAACAGATAACGGACCTGGATATACAGCAAAAACCCTCCAAACATTTTGTGAAAAATTACAAATTCAACATCACCGGAATTCCTTATAATCCTCAAGGCCAAGGGATGGTCGAGAGAGCACATCTCTCTCTTAAAACTACTATTGATAAAATAAAAAAAGGGGGAATGGTACCCAATCAAGGGTTCTCCCCGTAATATACTCAATCATGCTTTACTCATTCTCAATTTTTTAAAAATACATGATCATGGGAAATCGGCCGCTGATCGTTTCTGGCACCCGGAATCTCAAAAGCATTTTGCCATGGTAAAATTGAAAGATCCCTTGGATGGTTCATGGCATGGTCCAGACTCAGTCTTGATCTGGGGTCGAGGCTCAGTCTGCATCTTCTCTCAAAAAGCTGATGCAGCCAGATGGCTGCCAGAGTGCCTTCTGCACCAAGTTCATGAAGTTACCTCCTCCAGGGATAAAAATCATCCCTGAGAGTCCTTTTTTCTCCTTCCACAGGAATGAAAAAAACATTGCTTCTCTGGATGATGGCTGCCTGTTCACTGCTCTCCTACAGCCATGCAGGGTTTGAGGACCCTGCTAAGGCTCAAGAAGTGCTGTTTCTATGCCAACAAGTCAGGAATCTTTAAGGAAAAGATCAAACAGCTGCAAGAAGACCTAGAAAAACACCGACGAACACTGGCTGATAATCCACTATGGACTGGATTCAGTGGACTCCTTCCCTATCTCCTTCCCTTCTTAGGTCCCCTCCTTTGCTTGCTGCTTGTCATATCTATAGGTCCTTTGGTATTCACCAAGATTATGGCTTTCATCAAAGCTCAAATTGAGGCTATACAGGCAAAACCTATTCAGGTTTATTACCATCGACTGGAGATGATGGATTGTGATGGTGCAACATTTGATCAATATTAGATCCTAATAGACTGTGCACTGAAGTGGTCAGCCAATGACGGGTAACATTCGTGGGAGCGCATACCAACCTAAGACAGAAAATGAGGGCTAGAGACTCATTATCCAATGACAGGTAAGGATGTAGCATCATGGACAACCTAAGACAGGCGCAGTTCCCAAGGGATTGTCACTCCAGCTCTATAAAATAAAAAAGGGGGACCTGTCTGGAGCCGGCACGCCCCCTGCCTCACCTCATGTTGAGCTAAGATGGTGCCTGCTGGATGTTGGCGGGGTGTGCCTCTCCCTGAACACATAATTGCCAGACAATACCAGGTGCATCAGACTAGATTGCGTGGTGCTTCATGACTGGCCAACTACACTTCCTTATTCGAGTTCTGGCATGCGGACTAGTCCTGCCTTCGCGCGCTTTCCCCTGATTGGTTTTTGTACTTTATATTAACTGGGTTTATTCCCCTAATAAACGAGACTTGATCAGGCTTTTGTCTTGTCTCCATTTCTCATGTCTCTTGTCTCTCCCAATCCCCGCTCCCCCCTGCAGGTTCCCATTGAAGTCCTGCGGGTCGGGACAGTGTGTGTCATTAATAGCTGACTAGACATCACAGAAAGAAACTTTAACCTGAAATATAGAAACACTGCCAAAAATGATTAGTAGGGAAAACATTTTTTATGTAGAATGAAAGAAAAACTATAAAGAGACTAAAAATAAAAATTTCTGACATTTAAAGACATTCTAAAGAAAATGCAACACAAACCACACACAATGACAAAATATGTACAAATATACATTTACGCATCACAGGTGTAGAACCTTCAAAGCTCAATAAGGAATAACCCAATTAGTGTACACTTTTTTAAATTGACAAAATATTGGAATAGAAAATTCAAAGAAAAGATAAAAATGCAAATAAAGGCTTAAAAAGACATTCAATATTGTTAGACACTAGAGAAATGCAAATTAGAAAGAAAATAATATGCCAATACAAAACTATAATAATTAGTCCAAAATTTTCAGAAAATTAACTGGTTTATGATTTTGGAAAAATTATTTGAACCATGTTTTTGTGTTATTCACAAAGTACTAGTATATTTATTCTCATTCTTTAGAGTTGTGCATGAGTCAGACCCACAAAAATTACATACTGGTTAAAAATATAAGGTAACAATGATGATGATGGTAATAGTGATGATCTTTGTTACTCTGATGTCTGAAAAGTAGTGCTGAATAACTATTCAGTGAAAAACTTGAGACATTATTATTAGGTAGTAGGATAAAAACCTATGACAAAATTTATTTTTTCAATGTCTGCAATAAATAATATATAACTATAAGTTAAATTCCAATTAAATTAAGAAGTTTAAATTTTCACTATTGATAATAATTGAAGAGATTCCCCTCTTTTATTGGAGGCTTTATTAGAGAAAATTTAAACTCGTACATCCGTCTTTTGAAATATATGTAAAAACATGATTGGATTCTCCAAAGAATATGATTGAGCAGATTTTAAAAATATTCATCTGCACATTCCCTACAAGAGGCTCATGCCAACTGAAGGATGCACAAAGTTGGAAAGTTAAAGTAAAAAGAAAAAGATTCCATGAAATTTGAAACCAAACCAATCAAAAATGCAAGGTAATTGCTATGTATAAATCAGAAAAAAGCTTTAAGTCAATCACGATATAAAAAGACAAAGATTGTCAATGTAGACTGATAAAGGAATCAATGTATCTGAAGAATTTAATGATGATAAATATATATGCTATTACCATTACAGCTCTTAAATATGTAATCACATATTGGTAGATCTGAAGAGAGAGCTCTGTTGCATTCCAGTGTACTAGGAGATTAAAATAACCTATATTCAACAATGCTCCATAAGGAAATATTCAAAATAATTGCATGCCCAAGAAATGTACTATAGAATAAATACCTTAATGTCTATATACATAAGATGCTCTTATCCTTGGAAACAATTTTCAAGATCAAAACATAAATTTTCCTCTATTGAAAGATCATAAATTGCTGATATATATTACTAGTATGCCCTATTTTCAGTAAATTGAATTATGGTAGGACAAAATTGATTATAAAATTAGAGAAGATTTTATTTGAATTGAAAAAATATATATTCCAATATGATATCATTATACTTAAAATATTATATTTAGTCTCTCATAGCAAATAGAATATGAAGATGAATTAAAATAAGATATGACTTGTAAGAAATACTACTGAATAATGGATAACATTAGTGAATGCTTATTTAAAGAAATTATTCTTGGGTCTGGGGCTATGACTCAGTGGAAGAGCATTTGCCTTGCATGTGTTAGACCCTGACTTCAATCCTCAGCACCACATAAGAATAAATAAATAAAGACATAAAAAAGAAATATTCTTATAGGCATATAATCTATAAGTGTACTATTTATATATAATATATGTCATGATATTTTAATTAAATTTTTTCTTATAAATTTATTCATGATGATATAAAAAAATAACTATTTTTCTCCTTACAAATCCCATTTATCTCATATTTCCATGGTATGTTCTAAAGACAAGACTGGAAGTAACATATAAGATACTTATAAGATTATGAAATCCACTTATAAGATTATGAAATTCACATAGTCATGTGTATGAATAAAATTCAAGTGAATCTAGTGTTTCAGACATTAGAGAAAGTGTTGCAATTTTAAAGAAAATAGCATCTGGCCTCAATATAATTTCATAAAATCTTGCACTTCCTTTCCAATTTATTTTATTTTTCCACATTTTTATTGGTGATATATAATTATTTTATTTTAAATATTTCATTGATGTTTCCAGATGACCTATGACAAGTAACTTAGTTATCTGTGCAATTTCTAATATTCACCAGTGAGTATGTTCTGCTTCTCTTGGTAACAAATAAACTCATTAAATGCCTTCTTTATTCAATCATTTATGTATTCAATTTAGGAAATGAACTTAAATATATATTGAATGCCACATTTTCTTCTGAACTTCTTTGTCTACACTTGCAAAGGGCATCTCAGCCTCAATGCATCCATAATTCACACTAAAACTTCTTCTGCCCCAAGGTAAATTTGGAAAGTGAAAGGTTTTACCTATTTTACTGATTCATACTTTTGAATATCTAGTTTCTACACTAGAAGCACAAAATTACAATTTCCACTGATAAAACAATGAGATGTCTTAATTTTGTTATAAGCCAGAGAATGGAAGAGAGAAGATGTTAAGAAAGCAATTCAACTAACAGTTCCAAAAGAACAGAGAAATCAGAGCAAAAAGAACTGCTCCTAACTTCTAAGTTTACATTTCAAACCTCCATTAAAAGTCCCAGGAGCATGTGTGTCAAGGTGCTTTACATTCCCTACCAGTCAAGGAGCAGCAGCTCTTCTTACATTCCCAAACTTGTCCTATCCTCAAAATTTCCTAACTTTGCATTGTCCTTCTCTTCTCATCTGGAGCCAACATAGGTTCAATATGAGCAATATATGTTCTTCTCCATAAACTTCCATTATAAAATACTTTGGTCTTTTAGAGATGGAAGATAATTTCTCAAGTGCTTCTTATCCATAATTCTGGTGGCTTAGGGAATATGTCTCAGGACCAATCCTTTTCTCTAGCATTTTTTATACTCAATGAATCCTTTAAAAAATTTCTCTCTGAGAGACCTCTTGGTTTCTAGAATGTTTATTCAAACCTTTAAAAAAATTATAGCCTACATGATGTGTGTTTTCTGCCTATTTCAAGTCCTCATAAATTGGAAATCATTCCCTCTTCTACATCTCTTCTTACACCAAGTAGACAATTCCACCTAGTTTCTCCTGAAGAGCTGTTTTCTTAGTCATTTCACTAAGTACAATCTTTTGTCATTGAACTTGCTTTCCGGACTACAGCAAAATAGTATTATGGAATAGAAATACAAATGTCCCCCACCAGATAAGTACACTGCTTCAAAACTTTAATGACTTTTTTTGCTAAAATATTTCTACTGATATCTTTAAGATACATGACAGGAACATATGTGGTTTGGTCCTTGCCTTTTTTGTAACATTATCTCCATTAGTGCACAGCCTAATATGCATTCCATGATTTTCCAGTAATGTTTGCCAGTGACTCTTATAATTTATGCTGTCTTTCTGAGGAGAGTCTATCACTCATTTTCATCTTCCTGAAAGAATATTTGCACTTCTTCTCACCTGCCTGTAACAAGCACTTTATAATTTGATCTATTTGTGATCCAATTGAGAAAACTTTTTCTCAGTCTCTAGACTAAGATTATAATCTATCCTGTATGCTCTCACAGCATATGGGAGAGATTAAGTACTCATGGTTCCTAGCATAGGAGGGTGAATGTTGTCAACAATAATTTATGTATTTCAAAATAGAAAACATAAATTTGAATGTCCCCAAAACAAGACTTGATTCACATTTCAGGTAACAGATTTTCTAAGTATCCTAATGTTTATACACAAATCAAAATATTATATGTGTGACCCATAAATGTGTACAATCATAATGTATCATTTAACATTTTTTAAATGGATAAATGCTAAATACATGTTTGGGAAATGTAGAATTGTGACTAGTCCCAAGGGCATAGTGAAGGATGTCACTTCATAGAAGTGGTCAGCGATGAATGCCACATGCCTTATCAAGAGCTGATCTTTTATTGTCACAGCTCCATCTTAGTTTTGAGTTATTTAAATTTTTTGACTTATCTGTCTTCATTTTCCTCTTACATACAAATATTTTATGACCTTCATTTATTCTATAGGTTTTCTCAAAAGTTTTAGCTATTTCTATATATATCTATCTCCCTTTTACTTCATTTATCTCTAATTTCTATTTCCAGAAGTAATTTTCCTCTTGACCCCTGCAGTAGATTCTTACTAGTCTAATAACTCTTTCTTCTTGGATATTTTATACATAGCTCAACTTCAACCAGTAACTCATATGACATGTTTTTCTTATTTGGAGGGCACTGGGCACTTGAACACTGAACTACATCCCCAGACCAATTTTGTATTTCTTCTAAGGTCTTCTCCAATTTCTTTCTTCAGTGTTCTTTAATTTTCATTGTAGAAGTGCTTCACCTCTTTTCCTGGATTGATGCCCAAGTATTTTATTTATTTTTGAGAATATTGTGAATGGTATCTTATTCCCAATTTCTTTTTCAGCAGATAAATCATTGTAGATAAGAATGTCATAGATTCATGGGTGTTGACATTGTATCCTGCTATTTTCCTCAATTTATTTATGTATTCTAAAAGTTTTCTAGTTAATTTTGTTGGTTCTTCTAAATATAGGATCATGTATTCAGCAAACAGAAATAATTGGAACTCTTCTTTTTCTATATATATTTAATTTTCTACTTTTGCCTAACTGCTCTGACTGGAATTTCAGGGACTATGCTGAATAATAGTGGGAATGGTGGGCATGCTTGCTTTTCCTGTTTTTAGAGAAAATGCTTTCAATTTCTCTCCTTTTGTATAATGCCAGCCTTAGGTTTATCATATACAAACTTTACAATGTGCAGGTAATTTTCTTCTATCCCTAGTTTCTCTAGTATATTAAAAATGTGTGTTCTACTTTTTCAAGTGCTTTTTCTATATCCCTTGAAATAACTGCATGATTCTTACCCTTATATTCATTTATGTGTTTTATTACATTTACTGATTTCCATATGTTGACCAACATTGCATCTCTGGGATAAATCCCAATTGACTGTGATGCACTTGATCTTTTAATGTGCTTGTCTATGCTGTTTTCCAATATTTTATTAAGAAATTTTGTATCTATGTTCATCAAGGATATTGGTCTGTAGTTTTCTTTCTGTTTTAGTCAGCTTTTTCATTACTGTTGTTAGGGTCCCAGTCCGATTAATCCCCGAAGACTCAAAGTGAACAACACGGTAATGCAAATCACACCACAAGGTTTTATTAAAGCAAGCTCGAGCCTGGACTACAGCCAGCCCCTCAGACCCATACAATGGCTGGGGGGAGGGAGCAGCCCTGAGGGGCGAGAAAGCGCTCTATTTAAGAGCTTTTTCCAGCATTCACACACAAGGACCTGTACATTATTGGTTAAAATTCACACAGCTAAATACTTGTCCTCTTTTGGTTTGGTTCCTCCACTTTATTTGAATCTTATTGGGTCCTGCCAAAATTGAACGGTCCTGGAGGGAGCAGGGAGGAGGGAAGGAGTGAATTATGAGGGAGAGGGGTCAGGGCTAGGTTCCCCTGTCCTTGATAGATGGGGTCTCCGGACAGCTGCCAGCTGCACATTCCTCAGGTAGATATCTCTGAACAGCCTTGATAAGCCCGGGGCCCAGCACATCCCATTTGACCCTTTATTGGCCCTCGAAGGCGCAGCTGTGGCTGCTGGCATCTTCAGTGCTTGCAAGCCCTTTTCCTGGGGGTCCAGTTCACAAAATGGCTTGTTTATACAAGAGGGCTGCACGGATGGCACCCTGTTCTCAACACTGTGATTAAAAGACCCAACCAAAATAATTGTAGAAGAGGACAAATTTACTTGAGGGATTGTGGTTTCAGATGTATAAGTTCATAGAAAGCTGGTCCATTCCTTGGGGCTTGAAGTGAGGCAGAACATCATGGAAAAATTGTGTGGAAGAGATAAGCTGCTCTCATAATTATTAGGAGAGAGAGAGAGAGGTGAGAGAGAGATAGAGAAAGTCCACTCACCAGATACAAAACATATATCCCAAAGTCATGCCCCAATGTCCCACATCCTTCAGCCACTTCCTACCTGCCTTCAGTTACCACTCAATTAATCCTATCAGGTGATAAAATCACTAATTGGTTTAAGACTCTTATAACCCAAACATTTCTTCTCTGAACATTCTTGCATTTTCTCTGCCCGGTTTTAGAGTCAGAATAATACTGGCTTCATAGAATGTGTTAGGTACTGTTCCCTCATTTTCTATTTCATTGAATAATTTGAGGAGGATTGCTATTAGTTCTTTAAATATCTGGGAAAACTCACTGAGAAACCTTCTAGTCCTGGACTTTTCTCTCTTGGCAGCCTTTTGATAGATACTTGAATCTCTTTATTTGATATGGATCTGTTTTCTATATCCTTATGTTTCAATATGTACAGGCCATATGTCCCTTGGAATTTATCAATATCTTCAAGATTTTCTAGTCTTTTGGAGTATAAATTTTTCAAAATATTTTCTGATGATCCCATGGAATTCAGTAGTATCTCTGGTGATATTTCTTTTTTATCTCAAATTTTATTAATTTGATGTTTGTCACACTTTATTTTGGTAGATTGCCTAAGGATTGATGAACCTTATTTATCCTTTTAAAAAATCAACACTTTGTTTAATTGATCTTATTTTTTTATTCTCAGTTTCATTGATTTTGGCTGTTTTTGATCATTTCATATCTTGTGATGATTTTGATGTTGGTTTGTTCTTTTTCTAAGGCCTTGAGATGTAATGTTAGATTATTTGGTATCTTTCTATTCTTTTAATGTATGAACTAAATGATATAAACTTTCCTTTCAGAACTGCCCTCATAGTGTCCTAGAAATTTTGATATGTTGTATCACCACTCTCATTTATTTCTAAAAACAAGTTTATTTTCCCTTAAATTTTTCTGCTATCTATTCATCATTCAAAAGTGTATTATTTAACATCCAGTAGTTATGATGATTTCTGTTTAGATTATCATTGATTTCTACTTTCATCCCATTATGGCCTGATAGAACACAAGATATTAAATCTATTTTTTGGTATTTGCTAAGATTTAGTTTGTAACCTAAAACACTGTCTCAGTCAGAAAATATTTCTTGTGCTAAGTTAAAGTTATTTCATTCATAAGATATTCTATAGATGTCTTTTTGGTCCCTATTATTACATGTAGTTTTTATTCTGTAGAATATTTACTTAGTTTGTTTGCATGACCAATTCAGTGGTGAGAAATGTGGATTAAAGTCATCCCACAGTATTGTAACATAGTCTATTTGATTCTTCATATTGAGATGTGTGTGCTTTATGACATAGATACTCCATTGTTCATGGCATAGATATTTACTTTTATTACACATTATGATGTACAATTCCACATGCAGTATGAAATGACCTTCTTTGTCTCTTCTGAATAATGTTGAATTAAATCCAATTATCTGATATAAAAATAGCTACTCCTGCTTCCTTAGGAGTCCCATGTGAATGTTATGTCTTTATCCATCCTTTCACCTTCAGTCTGGGTGCCAATACCTGTGAAGTGAGTCTCTTGATGACTGAATATTGTTGAGATCATGCATCTGGCTGGTTTCCAGTTGAGGCTGGAAGCAGACACTTCCTGTTGTCTAGGTTCTAGTAATTTTCAGACTTAATTAAATTTCCTCTGACTATCTTCACAGGTATCTTCAGCATAAATTTTCTAGGGTTTTCAGGGAACTTATCCTAGAAACCTTCTATTTACAGCTGCCACCTTTCAGGAATTGGGTCTCTATATCACAATATGTTCAGGCAGCTTCCCTCTGGTATGGCGCCATGATCCCAGGGTCATTTGCTAGGCCTCTCCCACAACATTACTGGTTGAAGATTCTTTTGTCCTAATGAATCCACTTTCCTCTCCTGGAGGTGTAAGCTGCTTTGTTTCTCTTTCTCTGAGTTGAGTGGAAACTGCATAGAGTTTTCTATCTCTGTCTGGATTGCAGAGGCTGAGAAAAGTGCTGGGTTAGGTGCATTTTTATACAGGTGTGCACCACACTTCCTTCCTCTTGTTCAGAATGAGGGAGAGGGAGTTTTATCAGGCTTTGAGTTGTCCTTCTAGAAGTTCTTTCTGGCTGGATTCTTAAGTGGTCCCACTGCAGGGGATTTCCCTATGGTTTACTTCCTGGCTGTCTGGACAGGGGAAAAAACCCTGTCATTTCAAGGAGGTCAGTGGTCAACTAAGGAATCCAAAGATGGCTGCAGACCCCTCACTCAGCTTTCTTTTTATGATTTGAGTTTAAAATGTTTGCTGTGTTTTAAGAACCCTGCTGATCCTGTCACATTTTAAATTTTGTCTGCCTTTCCAAATGTTTTAACTGGTGCAGTTTAAGCATTTTTCTGCTCCCTCTATTTTCCTTTCTCTCTTTATTGCCCCTCCCCTATTCCTCCACCTTTGTTCAGGTTGGGAGTTAGGGGACTATGAATTTATTTTCTACTCTGGTACCCATCTCCAAGGCCTTCCAAGTTTCAGAATTTGTAATGTTGAGTCTTAGAGCATATATTTTGTCACCAACCTCCCAATTCTGCTTTTCCTTTATTGCTTCCTTTCTGCATTTTGAGGAGATCAAGACTTGCCACCTTCCACCATTGTTTCAAATTCCATCCATTGTATTTCTGAACTGCAGTGTGATGTTTTGATATGTGCATACAATGCATAATGCTAAATCCTTCTAATTAATATATCCATCACCCCATATACTCATATTTTGTGCAGAGATATTTGAATTGTAATCCCTCAGCAATTGTTAAGCATGCCATATATTATTAAATATGATCATAAAAATATTTCACTGAGAAAATGTACAACATCATACTTATACATTTATTTATTCAATCTGTTATCCATGGGCATTTTTGGGTAATTCATAGTTTTTAGGTTATAGTAAATAGTCCTATTATGAATGCCCATTTTTAAGCACATAAAAGATATATACATATTTATATTTGAAATATAGTTACTTGCAGTGCAATGTTTAGGTCATGAGATATAGTTTTAAAGTACACCACATATTTTTCCATAGTGGTTGTACCAGTATCACATCAGGGTGCATACTGCACTGATATCATAAACAATATTTTGTATGTTTTATATGTTCATGTTAATCATCCTGATAAATATTTTCTATCTTGTTGTAACCTTAATTTTTACTTCTTTTATAAGTAATTTAATTGATTTTTCTTAAGTTTATTAAGTATTTTGATATTCATTTGAATAAACTTGCTGCTTTAAAGTTTAGCCTTTTCTCCTCTGTACTGAAATATTGTCTTTATTTATTGATTTTTATGGAGATTAAACATTATCAATATGAAGTTTGTGCAGGAAATATACTATAAATATCTGGCACTGTATGTCTTCTTATCTCACTGCATTGTTGGCATTATTTTGAGAAACAGCAGTTTTTTAAATTCATTTTTATTGTAAACAAATGGAATACATTCATTTTTAATTAAAATAGATTTATTAGCTTTTCTTTTCATATAAACATGAGAAATAAAAACCATGTAAGTTGTAGCATTCTTTTCAAAATAAAACTGCAATCAATATTTGAATCTCCAAGCTCTGAACTCCATAAACAATGTTTTCTTTTTTCCTTGAGGTGGTAGATTGTAATATTTCAGACACCATTATTTATCACTTGTCTGTTCTTTAAAAATGATGGAACCTGCAGCACTCAGTATACTGTGAAGCATCACTATATTGAGAAAGAGTATTCCTGGCTCATAAGTGCAAGATTCCTAGGATTACTTTTAAGATAAGAGAAATTCATTTCACATAGTTTAGAACACTTATCTTTTTATATTTAAAATGTAGGTAACATTGTTATCAATTTCTTAAATTATTTACTCCTTGCCTTTTAAACACTGATGTAAGGGTTCCTAAAGTTCATGTAAGTTCTCTCTTATTTAGCAGGACTTAAAATGAGATACCTACAATCAGGTTAATGCTTATGATTTAAAAAAAAAAGAAAAAAAAACTTTCATATCACCTGCTGCTATTAGGGTCCAATTCCTTTTCATTTATTACATGTGAATAAACACTCCTCTTTCATAATCTTCCTTTACCAAATCTATAGAAATTTAGGTGATCAAAGCAGATACAACACAATCCTGCATAAAACTACTTTAAAAAGAGGAGGGTGCTTTTTTTTAACTTTTTTAAACTTTAGTATTATTTATCTCCATAAATCTCAGTGCAATTTTAAGCTTTGACACCTGTAGAAGTATAAATGCTATGGACTTCAAATCATCATTTGAAAGTTAAATTACATTTCTTTTAAACTTAATTTTGAAAAAAATTTGAGCTTTCAATTTTTTATTCCAGTCAATGTTTGCCATCTTCAACAGGGACTGGTAATAGAAAACTGAAAGCTTAATATTCCAAATTTATTAAGTTTTAAAGAAATATAATTTAACTTTCAAATGTTTTGTAAGAGTTTGTAGTGTTTACACTTTTACAGCAGGGCATAGTTACCAAAACTTAAAATTGCACTAAAACTTTCAGGACACCTGGTCTTTATCTGCTCAGTTATCACTGGACCACCATGTTGGCAAGCATTATGAAAATATCTTTTAATAAATTTACTTAAAAGAGGAAAATTATCAGAAAGTGAGAAGCACCATTATCAGTTCACAAAAAATGCAATGTGGACCCACAGAAGTAAGCAGTCAATAGGTGATACATTCTCTTTATGACCCAAAACATGCCAAAATGCTAATAAGTAGTGCCTGCAAAATATATGAATGGCAGGTGTTATCCAGTAGCTTTTTGGTTTAAACTGACTGCCAATAATGACTAGCAGTTTCAATGATATGATACAGTGGGAAGGAAGAAAAATGCTAAAGTTTCTCCTAAGTGGCTTAATGAGTGTTAATGTGGGCTGGGGGAGGGCCAGCAAATGTTTAGCACATGCTAGGCCCTGGCTTTGAGCCCCAATATCACAAAAAAAATTTTTAAATGAAAGTACCATGTTTTAAAGGTAATACTGCATCAATTCTAAAGGCATATGCAGCAATGGGGAAGGGGAAGAAAAACAGGAAAAACAAAAAGTTATATGGTTAGGGTCTTTTAAAGTCTAAACATTTAAATGATTAATTAAAAAACCTCACATAGTTCACAGCTATTGGCCTACACAGTAAGCAAATATCTGCATGTGGATTGAGAGCTTTTGCTTTGGAGTGGTTTTTGTTAACTCTGTTTACATTAAAAAGGACAGAAAGTGTGTTTGTTGTTTGACAAGGTCCCATTCTTTCCTATGGAGTGCAACTGTCCTTGTCCATGAGTCTCTTGAATTCGAGGTCTTTCCTTCTGATGAAAATACTAACTTTGCTGGTTTTGAGCAAGAGTGGTGATATTTCATCCAGTCTTTGTAGATGAGAGGTTTGGGATGTTATTACCCCTCAATTCTCCCTTTTAAGAGAGGATAGCATTAGAGCGCTGAATACCAATGAAATTATCAGCGCTGAAAGACCTTCTCATAGCAGCTCTACATAAGTCTTTGTATTTGTCTTCACACAATCTTGAAATGGCCTCTAGGTTTAGTGCTCTTTCTTTGCTGAGAGGAGCAAACAAAATTCAGGTTGTTGTCATCAGCTAAGGAGTGAAGTAGTATTTGGCATAAACACCAGCAGGAACATTAATATTAAACTGGACTAGCTCCAAGAAGTGCCTTTTATCTCATTTATGTCCTCAACTGTAAGGTCCTTGAGGATCTGGCAGTAGTCCACATTCCATACAGCCTGATCATCCCAAACCTTGAAGGCAAGAAGAATGGCTCCCAAAACAATTCTTTTCCAGTTAGTGGGACAAATGTCAATCTCAGCATAAGTTAAAAGCCTTTCTAAGTAGACCAAAGTTACTATTGCACATTCAGCTGTTAGCTGTGCAGCACTAAAAAGAGTACGAACAAATCTGTAAATAAATTTGTGTTCAGGGTCATGCTTAAAGTACTCCTCTGGAACCTTTTCTCCTGTGAGTGGATGTGATCTCTCATCAAATATATCCAGGGATCTATTTGCATCTCTGTTCTTTATGTGGTAATATATTGCTAAGGTCACACATTTTATTGTGGTTCTAAGATTAGGCTGGCTGACTGTGCTGTCATCTAGAAATATTGTTGAGCATGAGCTATACTTCTTAGTAAGCTGCCCTGGAGATACATGGTTTAAATGGTTGCTCTTCCTCTTTTCATGCACATCTGTCTGAGATTTGCTCAGGAAAATTGTGTTTGCCCTTGGATGGTCAGAAGGGTTTGATTCCAAAGCTAGATGTTTGGGCATCTCGCGGTCACTGATGTGCTGCAAGTGGTGGCCCTTGCAGGCTCCAAAATGTAACTCAGGGGGCTCCACGGCAGCAGACGCCGGCGCTATGGCCACCGCCACTGCGTCCCCAGCCGCCGCCTCATAGAGCTCAGACTCGTAGTCCGGCTCCGCCGGCCCTGTGCGACGGCCCAGCTTTGGGCTGGCATTGGGGGACACGCAACAGGTCAACGTGTTCCCCATGGGGCGCCTCCGCTCCTCGCCGCCACCGCCTACGCCTTCACTCTCCCCCGACTCTGCCGTGCTCAGTGGCCACCCCCTCCCCCAACAATGGTGCGGCCGGCGCCGGCAGCCCCGGGCTATGCCCGGGCTGCTCCGCACATGCAGACGCGGCCTCGCCCGCTGCTTGCCACCCCGCACCGCCGCCCGCCCTGGGCAGGGCTCCGCCTCGGCTGCAACCCCGCCGCTGCGCTGCCTACTCAGAGCCGACTAGTCTGCCTGGAATACAATCTGATTCTCTGTTTGTACATGGAGTAAAGGCATACCATTTGTGTAACGATACGTTTACATAGGGTAATGTTTGAGTCATTCTATTATTTTTTCCCTATCCCTCCACCCCTCCGACCCCTCTTTTCCCTCTATACAGTCCCTCTTCCTCCATTCCTGACCCCTCCCCCCCATTATGTGTCATCATCCTCTTATCAGCAAGATCATTCTTCCTTTTGTTTTTTGAGATAGGCTTATCTCATTTAGCATGATATGCTACAGTTCATCCATTTGACTGCAAATACCATAATTTTATTATTCTTTATGGCTGAGTAATAGTCCACCGTATAAATATAGCACAGTTTATTTATTTATTCATAAATTGAAGGGCATGTAGATTGGTTCAACAATCTGGCTATTGTGAATTGAGCAGCTATGAACATTGATGTGACTGCATGTTTGTAGTATTCTGCTTTTAAGTCCTTTGGGTATAGGCCGAGGAGTGGGACAGCTGTGTCAAATGGTGGTTCCATTCCAAGCTATCTGAGGAATCTCCACAATGCTTTCCAGAGTGGCTGCACTAATTTGCATCCCCACCAGCAATGTATGAGTGTACCTTTTTCCCCACATCCTCGCCAACACCTATTGTTGCTTGAATTCTTGATAATCACCATTCTAATTGGGGTGAGATGAAATCTTAGGGTAGTTTTGATTTGCATTTCTCTTATTACTAGAGAAGTTGAACATTTTTTCATATGTATGTTGATTGCTTCTAGATCTTCTTCTGTGAAGTGTCTGTTCATTTCTTAGTCCATTTGTTGCTTGGAATATTTGTATTCTTGGTGTAGAGTTTTTTGAGTTCTTTATAGATTCTGTAGATTAGTTCTCTATCTGAATTATGGGTGGCAAAGATTTTCTCCCACTCTGTAGGCTCTCTCTTTGCATTGCTGATAGTTTTCTTTGCTGAGAGAAAGCTTTTTAGTTTGAATCTATCCCAGTTATTGATTCTTGCTTTTATTTCTTGTGCTATGAATGTCCTGTTAAGGAAGTCTGATCCTGGGCCCACATGTTGAAAATTTGGGCCTACATTTTCTTCTATAAGATGAACAGTCTCTGATCTGATTTCGAGATCCTTGATCCATTTTGAGTTGATTTTTGTGCACGGTGAGATAGGGGTTTAGTTTCATTCTCCTGCATATGGATTTTCAATTTTCCCAGCACCATTTGTTGAAGAGGCTATCTTTTCTCCATTGCATATTTTTGGCATCTTTGTCTAGTATGACAAAATTGTATTTTTTTGGGTTGTGTCCATGTCCTCTATTCTGCACCATTGATCTACCTGTTTATGTCAGTACCAATACCATGCCATTTTTGTTACTATTGCTTTATAGTATAGTTGAAGATCTGGTATTGCAATAACCCCTGCTTCACTCTTCCTACTAAGGATTACTTTAGCTATTCTGGGTTTCTTATTCTTCCCAATGAATTTCATAATTGCTTGCTCTATTTCTGTAAGGTACATCATTGGGATTTTAATTGGAATTGCATTATATCTGTATAGAACTTTTGTAGTATGGCCATTTTGACAATATTAATTCTGCCTATCCAAGAACATGGGAGATCTTTCCATTTTCTAAAGTTTTCTTTAATTGCTTTAGTGTTCTGTAGTTCTCATTGTAGAGGTCTTTCACCTCTTTCGTTAGATTGATTCCCAAGTATTTTATTTTTTTGAGGCCATTGTGAATGGGGTAGTTTTCCTAACTTCTCTTTCCAAAGATTCATCACTTATGTATAAAAATGCATTGGATTTATGAGCATTGATCTTATATTCTGCTACTTTACTGAATTTACTTATGAGTTCTAAAAGTTTTCTGGTGGAATTTCCCGGTTCCTCTAAATATATAATCATGTCATCAGCAAATAGGGTAGTTTGATTTCTTCTTTTCCTATTCATATCCCTTTAATTTCTTTGGTCTGTCTAATTGCTCTGGCTAGAGTTTCAAGGACAATGTTGAATAGAAGTGGTGAAAGAGGGCATCCCTGCCTTGTTCCAGTTTTTAGGGGAAATGCTTTCAGTTTTTCACCATTTAGAATTATATTAGCCATGGACTTAGCATAGATGACCTTTACAATGTAAAGGAAAGTTCCAACTATACCTATTTTTTCCAGGGTTTTGAGCATAAAGGGATGCTGTATTTTATCAAATTCTTTTTCTGCATCTATCAAACTAATCATGTGATTCTTGATTTTAAGTCTTTTGATATGATGAATTACTTTTATTGATTTCTGAATGTTGAACCAGCCTTGCATCCCTGGGACAAAACCCACTTGATCATGTTGCACTATCTTTTTAATATATTTTGTATGCGATTTGCTTAAATATTGTTGAGAATTTTGCGTGAATTTTCATTAAGAATATTGGTCTGAAATTTTCTTTCCTCCATGTGTCTCTGTCTGGTTTAGGTATCAGGGTGATATTGGCTTCATAGAATGAGTTCAGGAGGGTTCCCTCCTTTTCTATTTCATGGAATACTTTGGGCAGTATTGAAATGAGTTCTTCTTTAAATGTTTTGTATAACTTGGCTGAGAACCCATCTGGTCCCAAGCTTCTCTTTGTTGGTAGGCTTTTGATGATTTATTCTATTTCATTACTTGAAATTGATTTATTTAAGTTCCATATGTCCTCATCATTCAGTTTAGGTAATTCATATGTATCTAAAAACGTGTTAATGTCTTTGAGATTTTCTGATTTGTTGTAATATATATTTTCAAAATAGCTTCTAATTATATTTTGTATTTCACACATGTCTGTAGTGATATTTCCTTGTTCATTCTGAATTTTAGTAATTTGTGTTTTCTCTCTCCTTCTCTTTCTTAGTGTGCCTAAGGGTTTATCAATTTTTTTTTATTTTTTCAAAGAGCCAACTATTTATTTTGTTAATTTTTTCTATTGTTTCTTTTGTTTCAATTTCATTGATTTCAGCTCTGATTTTAACTATTTCCTGTCTTTCTACTACTTTTGGTTGATATGTTCTTCTTTTTCTTAGGACTTTAAGCTGTAGTATTGTCATTTATTTGTTAATTTTTTCTTCTTTTATTAAATATGCTCCATGAAATAAATCTTCCTCTAAGTACTGCTTTCATAGTGTCTCAGAGATTTTGATGTGATATGTCTTTGTTCTCGTTTACATCTAAGAATTTTTTTATTTCCTTCCTGATGTCTTCTCTTTTACATTCATCATATAATAGCATATTATTTAATCTCCAGGTGTTGGAGTATTTTCTGTTTTTTATTCTGTGAGTTATATCTAATTTCAATCCATTATGATCTGATAGAATACAAGGTAGTATCTCTATCTTCTCGTATTTGCTCACATTAGCTTTATGGCATAAATATGGTCTATTTTAGAGAAGGATCCATGTGCTGCTGAGAAGAAGGTATATTCACTCTTTGTTGGATGATATATTCTATATATATACATTAAGTCTAAATTGTTGATTGTGTTATTGAGATCTATGGTTTCTTTATTCAGTTTTTGTTTGGAAGATATGTCCAGTGGTGAGAGAGATGTGTTGAAGTCACCTAGTATTATTGTGTTGTGGTCTATTTGATTTCTGGATATGAGAAGGATTTGTTTGATGTACATGAATGAACCAATGTTTGGGGCATAGATATTTATGATTGTTATGTCTTGCTGATTTATGCTTCCCTTAAACAGTATGAAATGTCCTTCTTTATCCCTTTTGACTAACTTTGGCTTGAAGTCCACATTATTTGAAATGAGGATAGATATTCCAGCTTTTTTGCTGTGTCCATGTGCGTGGTATGTTTTTCCCATCCTTTCACCTTTAGTCTGTGGGTATCTCTTTCTTTGAGATAAGTCTCTTGCAGGCAATATATTGTTGGATTTTTCTTTATAATCCAATCTGCCAGTCTATGTCTTTTGATTGATGAGTTCAGGCCATTAATATCCAGGGTTATTATTAAGATATGATTTGTATTTCCAGTCATTTGGCTGATTTTTGTTTTTTGACATGATTTGGTTTCTCCTTTATTTGGCTATTCATTTAGGCTAGTTCCTCCCTCTGCTGATTTGCATCATTGTTTTTCATCTCTTTCTCATGGAATATTTTGCTGAGAATGTTCTGTAATGCCAGCTTTCTTTTTTAAATTCTTTTAGTTTTTGTTTATCATGGAAGGATTTTATTTCATTATCAAATCTGAAGGTAAGTTTTGCTGGGTATAAGATTCTTGGTTGGCAACCATTTTCTTTCAGGGCTTGATATATATTGTTCCAGGCCCTTCTAGCTTTTAGGGTCTGGATTGAAAAATCTGCTGATATCCTTATTGGTTTTCCCCTGAATGTAATTGGATTCTTTTCTCTCACAGTCTTTAAAATTCTGTCTTTATTTTGTATGTTAGGTATTTTCATAATAATGTGCCTTGGTTTGGATCTGTTATAATTTTGTGTATTTGGAGTTCTATAAGCCTCTTGTACTTGATTTTCCATTTCATTCTTCAGATTTGAGAAATTTTCTGATATTATTTCATTGAATAGATTGTTCATTCCTTTGGTTTGTTTCTCTGTGCCTCCCTCAATCTGAATAATTCTTAAATTTGGCCTTTTCATGATATCCCATAATTCTTGTAGATTCTGTTCATGATTTCTTACCATCTTCTCTGTTTTGTCAACTTAAATTTCAAGATTAAATATTTTGTCTTCAATGTCTGAGGTTCTGTCTTCCAGGTGTTCTATCCTATTGGTTACACTTTCTATGGAGTTTTTAATTTGGTTAATTGTTTCCTTCATTTCAAGAATTTCTGTTTGTTTTTTTTCAGTATCTCTAACTCTTTATTGAAATGATTTTTGCTTACCATATTTCCTCTTTTAACTATTGATTGGTGTGATCATTTAATGCCTGCATTTGCTCTTTCATCTCATCCTTCAATGTCTGCATTTGATCTTTCATCTCATCATTTGCTTCTCTGATTGTTTTAATTATGTACATTCTGAACTCTCTGACATTTCTTCTGTCATGCTCTCATTGGGTTTTATTGATATAGCATCTAGGTGTGTTTGGGACATTTTCTTCCCTTGTTTTCTCATATTGGTGGGATATCAGTGGGACTCTGAGATATTGCAGATTTCCTTTATTGGCTTATAGTGTCCCTGTAGATTTCCAGAATATCACCTCCTAACCTTCAGTAGCCTGAAGTCTTGGAGGAACTTGATAATGCAGTGCTTCCAAAGAAAGCTCTCCCTGGGCCGCTGCTGGGTGTGGGAATGAGGGATGGGTGTGCTCAGAAAACCTCTCAGTAGGCGGGCCTCCTCTGAGAAGCCTGCTGTGGACTGTGCCTGCCACCAGATGGAGCCAGGCTGCTGGGGAAAGCCTCTGGCCCTCCTGCCCTGGTCTGAGAAGCTGCCTATGGATGGGAATGGGGCCCGCGGCTTGGGGCTGTGTGTGCGTGAAAAGCCTCTCCCTGCGTGGTTCTGCTCCAAGAAGCTGACTGTGGAATGGGCCTGCCACAGGATGGAGCCAGGCTGCTCAGAAAAGCCTCTGGCCGCCCTGCCCTGCTCCAAGAAACTGCCCACTGTCCCAGCCTGCTGCCCAAGCTGAGCTTCACCCAGTGGGAGTGACTCACCCAGCATCTCTGAGTTAGTCCGTGTCTCTCAATACCTCCCCTTCTTGAATCCTGAGTTCTGGAGCAACACTAGATGCAATCACCCTCTAGTCTGCCATCTTGTCTCTATGAGTAGTTCTGGTTTTAAAAAATCCCACAAGCTGTTTTTCTTTATTATTTTCTACAATTCATTTATGAAAATTTTCTAATTCAAATTCATAAAATATATTAGGTTACTTTCATATATGTTTCTAAAATCATTATCAGCTTACTTGTCTGGTACATGGCAGGTCTAGTAATAATTTTAAAAATATGGATATCCATATGGAAAATATTATCCTGTACAAAAAATGCAGAATGATTAACTTGTCAAAATTTTATACATGTTTTCTGTATATATAGTGTATATATATATATATATATATATTTTATGTGTGTGAAAATTTTTGATTCATTAAGTTTGAAAGATATTGTTCTGTTCATTTTTAAGCCTCTGGTTTAGTCTTTCTTGCTTTTCAGATAAGTATCTGTTTATCTGTTTTATGGAGTAGATCCCAGATCTTTGTCCCCAGAGTTCAGTGATATTTTAGAAAAATTCACTCTGGTCTCAGGCAGCTTTCTTTCTTGGTTGTCTGTCCCACATAGCTTTATAATTTTGCAGACAGTTCAATGGGAAAGCAATCCCTGAGTCTGTCTCAGTATTCTATCCATCCATTTTTATTCCTCAGTACACTAATTTAACCTTTTCATCTTCATAAGACAATCACATCTCTGATAGCTTTTCTGAACCTACCAGAGGTTTTACTTCAAAGCCTGGATTCTCCACATATTTCCTTTCTGTCACATTTCCTTATTCTTAAGTAGCAGTAAAAAGTCTTAGCTGAGCCCTTTGAAGCTCCCTATCTGTGTAATTTATGTGCCTCTGCAATACAGATTACATCTGCCCTATTGCCTGTATAAACGAAATGCATTTTTATAAACTAGCTATCCTAGTCACTTCTGATGGACTGCTTAGTCTAATCTAAACTATGGTAACATACCTCTGGGAGAAATTTAAGGCAACAAAATTTACATTTTAAAATGCAATAGTGAAATTACAATGCTTTAATGTATTAATAAATATTCACTGTGTATTATGAAGAAATTTTAAAACTCAGTTATAAAGCCATATCTAAGCTTTATATGTCTATAGAATATAAGTAGGTATCATTATTCTTGGAAAAGGATATTTAATAAAGTCAAGATTTAAAATCACCATAAATTATCAAAATAATTTCAATTAATTACCAATCTGATTGTAGGTGATTAGATTTGAAAAAGTATGTCAAGACTATTAGAAGAATGAACATGAAAACCTACACAGGAAATAATATAAAAAGATATTTTATATTGAAAAACTAGCCCTGTTAGGTATTAAGATACATCAGTTATTGCAGTAGTGTGATGGCAGAGATCACATGAGCAGAATGAACTTGAATTCAAGACTGCTATTTACACAAAAATGGCACAGTCATTTCTTCGAGTTGGATATTTTAATTAATAGAAGTGATTAAGTATTATAAAATGTAATGAATGTC